>NC_054373.1:186963868-187263868 GCF_017654675.1 Xenopus laevis
CCAGTCACACTCCCTTCCAGAGACTTATTATCCACTGGTTGACTATAGACACATCTCTCCGTACCTGCTTATCCACAGTCACACTCCCTTCCCAAGACTATTATCCACTGTTACTAGATAGAGCAAGAAATTCCAATCTTCCTCCTTACTATACGCTGCTATCCAGCAGTCCGCACTCCTTCCCAGAGACTATTATCCACTGTTTACTATAGACACACCATCTCTCCATACTATACTGCCTTAATCCACAGTCACACTCCCCTTCCCAGAGACTATTATGCCACTGTTATATATGACAACCATCTCTCCCTCTATACATGCTATCCCAGCAGTCAACTCCTCCCAGAGACTATTATCCACTGTTTACTATAGACAACATCTCTTCCCTACTATACCTGTTATCCCAACAGTCACACTTCCCTTTCCCCGAGACTATATCCACTGTTACTCATAGGCACCATCTCTCCTTATATAGCCTGCTATCCCACAGTCACACTCCTTTCGCAGAGACTAAGTTACCACTGTACTATTAGACACCATCTCTGCCGCTACTATAGCCTGCTATCTCAAAGGTCCACTCCTTTTTCCAGAAGACTATTATCCACTGGTTTACTATAGGCACCATCTCTCCTACTATACCTGTATCCCTCAGTCACACTCCCTTCCCAGAGATCTATTATCCACTGTTACTTATAGACACATCTCTCCCTACTATACCTGCTATCCCACATGTCACACTCCTTCCAGAGACTATTATCCCACTGTTACTATAGCAAATTTCTACTTAACCTGCCTATCCTAGTCACACTCCTTCCCAGAGACTATTATCCACTGTTAACTATAGGACACCATCTCTCCTACTATACCTGCTATCCCAAGTCACACTCCCTTCCCAGAGACTATTACCCCACTGTTACTCACTAGGACACCATCTCTCCCTACTATATCTGCTATCGCCACAGTCCACACTCCCTTCCCAGATGACTATTATCCACTGTTACTATAGGCACCATCTCTCCCTACTATACCTGCTAATCAAAGTCCCACTCCCCTTCCCAGAGACTATTATCCTGTTACTATAGACCACCATCTCTAACCTACTATAAACCTGCTATCCCCAAGTCACACTCCCTTCCCAGAGACTATTACCCACTGTTATATAGACAACCATCTCTTCCCTACTATATCTGCTATCCCACAGTCACACTCCCTTCCCAGAGACTATTACCCACTGTTACTATAGACCACCATCTCTCCCTAACACTATATCGCTATCCCACAGTCACACTCCTTCCCAGAGACTATTATCCACTGGTTACTATAGGCAACACATCTCTTCCCTACTATACCTGCATCCCACAGTCAGCAACCACCTTCCCAGAGACTATTATCCACTGTTACTATAGGCACATCTCTCCCCTACTATACCTGCTATCGATCAGTCACTCCCTTCCCAGAGACTATTATCCACTGTTACTATAGACACCATCTCCCCTACTATAACCTGCTATCCCAACAGTCCACACTCCCTCCCAGAAGACTATTATTCCCATTCGTGTTACTATAGGCACCATCTCTCCCTACTATCCTGCTATCCCACAGTCACACTCTTTCCAGAGACTATTATCCACTGTTAACTATGCAACCTCATCTCTCCCTACTATACTGCTATCTCCTCTCAGTACACTCCTTCCCAGAGACTATTATCACTTGTAACTATAGACACCATCTCTCCCTACTATACCTGCCTGCTACCCCCCAGTCACACTCCCTTCCAGAGACTATTATCCACTGTTACTATAAGGTACCATCTCTCCCTACTATACCTGCTATCCCACAGTCACACTCCTTCCCAGAGACTATTATCCACTGTTACTATAGGGCACCATCTCTCCCGCCTACTATACCTGCTATCCCTCCAGTCATCACTCCTTCCCAGAGACTATTATCCACTGTTACATAGGCACCATCTCTCCCTTACTATACGCTGCTATCCCACAGTCACACTCCCTTCCCAGAGACTAATTATCCACTGTTATATAGGCACCATCTCTCGCTACTATACCTGCTATCCCCAGTCACACTCCTCCCAGAGACATTATCCCTGTTACTATGACACATCTCTTCCCTACTATAAGAGTGAGCTCGCTATCCTGCTATCCCACAGTCACACTCCCTTCCCAGAGACTATTATCTCACGTTACTATGCACCATCTCTCCTACATACTGCTATCCCACAGTCACACTCCCTTTCCCAGAGACTATTATCCACTGTTACTATAGCACCAATTCTCTCCCTACTATACTGCTATTCACAGTCAACACCTCCCTTCTCCAGAGAACTATTATCCACTGTTACATAAGACAACCATCTTCTCCGCTACTAATCTGCTATCCAGCAGTCACACTCCTTCCAGAGACTATTATCCACTGTTACTATAGACCACATCTCTCCCTACTATACCTGCTATCCACAGTCACACCCCTTCCCAGAGACTAATTATCTCAATGTTACTATAGGCAGCCTCTCTCCCTACTAAATACCTGCTTATCTCTCAGTCAGCACTCCCTTCCCAGAGACTATTATCCACTGTTAATATAGACACATCTCTCCCTACTATACCTGCTATCCCACAGTCAACACTCCCTTCCAGAGAGCTATTAAATCCCTGTTTACTATAGACACCCATCCTCTTCGCCTACTATACCTGCTATCCCACAGTCACACTCCCTTCCAGAGACTTTTCCACTGTTTACTATAAGACACCATCTCTCCCTACTATACCTGCTATCCCACAGTCGCACTCCCTTCCAGAGACTATTATCCGCACTGTTACTATAGACACCATCTCTCCTCTATAGCCTGCTATCCCAACAGTCACACTCCCTTCCAGGACTAATTATCCACTGTTACTAATAGACACCATCTCTCCCTATATACCTTGCTAAATCCAACAGTCACCCCTTCCACAGAGACTATTATCCCTGTTACTATAGACCATCCTCCCTACTATACCTGTCTATCCCGACAGTCACACTCCCTTTCCAGAGACTATTATCCAACTTGTTACTATAGGCACCATCTCTCCCTACTATACCTGCTATCCATCAGTCACACTCCCTCCCGTAGACTATTATCCACTGTTACTATAGACACCATCTCTCCTACTATACCTGCTTAATCCCAAAGTCACACTCCCTTCCCAGAGACTATTATCCACTGTTACTATAAGCACAATCTCTCCGCTACTAACCTGCTTCCCTCAGTTCACACCCCTTTCCAGAGACTATTATCCACTGTTACTATAGACCACATCTCTCCTACTAACCTGCTATCCACAGTCCACATCTCCCCTTCCCAGAGACTATTATCCACTGTTACTATAGGGCACCCACCCTCTCTCTACTATACCTGCTATCCCTCAGTCACACTCCCTTCCAGAGACTATTATGCCACTGGTTACCTATAGGCACCATCTCTCCCTACTATACTCTGCTATCCCACAGTCACACTCCTTCCAGAGACTATTACGCCACTGTTACTATAGACACAACCATCTCTCCCTACTATATCTTGGCTATCCCACAGTCACACTCCCTTCCCTAGAGACTATTATCCAACTGTTACTATAGGCACCATCTGCTCCCTACTATTACCTGCTAATCCACATTTGTCACAACTGCCCCTTCCCAGAGACTATTATCCACTGTTTACTATAGACACCATCTCTCCTACTATACATGCTATCCCACGTCACACTCCTTCCCCAGAGAACTATTACGCCACTGTTACTACTATAGACAACATCTCTCCCTACATATCTGCTTATCCCACAGTTCACACTCCTTTCCCAGAGACTATGTATCCCTGTTACTATAAGACACATCTCTCCTACTATAATAACCTGTATCCACAGTCACACTCCCTTCCCAGAGACTATTATCCACTGTTATATGACACCATCTCTCGCCTACTATACCTGCTACCCCAGCAGTCGCACTCCTTCCCAGAGACTATTATCCCACTGTTACTATAGACACCATCTCTCCCTACTATACCTGCTATCCCACAGTCACACTCGCCTTCCAGAGACTATTATCCACTGTTCTAATAGACACCATCTCTCGCCTACTATTACCTGGCTATCCCACAGTCAACACTCCTTTCCAGGAGACTATTATCCAGCTGTTTACTATAGGCACCATCTCTCCCTACTATACCTGCTATCCACAGTCCACACTCCCTTCCCAGAGACTATTATCCACTGTTACTATAGACACCATCTCTCCTACTATACCTGCTATCCCAAAGTCAACACTCCTTCCCAGGACTATTATCCACTGTTACTATAGGCACCAATGCTCTCCCTACTATACCTGCTATCCACACAGTCACACTCCCTTCCCAGAGACTATTATCCACTGTTACTATAGACACCATCTCTCCTACTATACCTGCCTATCCCACAAGTCCACACTGCGCCTTCCGCAGAGACTTATTATCCACTGTTACTATAGCACCATCGCTGCCTACTATAGCCTGCTATCCCACAGTCACACTCCTTCCCAGTAGACTATATCCCACTGTTAGCTATAGACACAAATCTCTCCTACTATACCTGCTATCCCACAGTCACACTCCCTTCCCAGAGACTATTATCCCACTGTTTACTTATAGACCACCATCTCTCCCTAACTATAACATGCTATCTCCACAGTCCCAGCACTCTCTTCCAGAGTCTATTACCACTGTTACTATAGGCACCAATCTCTCCCTACTATAGCCTGCCTATCCACAAGTCACACTCCCTTCCCAAGAGACTATTATCGCACTGTAACTATAGGCAACGCATCTCACCCTACTTATACTGCTATCCGCAGAGTCACACTCCCGTTCCCAGAGACTATTATCCACTGTTACTATAGACACCAATCTTCCTATATAAGAACTGCTATCCCAGAGTCACCACTCCCTTCCCAGAGACTATTATCCAACTGTTACTATAGGCACCATCTCTCCCTACCTATACCTGCTATCCCGAAGTCACACTCCCTTCCCAGAGACTATTATCGCACTGTACTATAGGCAACCAACTCTCTCCTACTATACCTGCTATTCCGCACAGTCACACTCCATTCCCAAGAGAACTATTATCCACTGTTCTACCTATAGACGACCGATGCTGCCCCCTACTATACCTGCTATCCCAAGTCACACTCCCTTCCCAGAGACTATTATGCCACTGTTACTATAGGCACCTATCTCTCACGCTACTATACTGCTATCCCAGTCACACTCCCTCCCAGAGACTATTATCCCCACTGTTACTATAGACAACCATCTTCTCCCTACTATACCTTGCTATCCCAACAGTCACACCTCCCTTCCCAGAGACTATATCCACTGTTACTAATAAGGCACCCATACTCTGCCCTACTATACCTGCTATCCACGTCACACTCCCTCCCACTGGTTTCCTTTACTACTTTCCATACTCTATTCTCATGCTGTGCTGTCTGTGGTTACAAAAATAATGTATAAATAACAGCATATATCCTATAATACACAAAGCCATGGAAAAATATTCCTTGTAAATTATATCCTTTAACGGTGAGTTTTGATGTCATCAGTTTAAACGGTGAGTTTCTGATGTCATTTCTGTCACATGACTCACTGAAATTTGCGTTTTTATTATAATAAATAAAGTTCCCCAGTTGCAAAATATGAAGGATATTGAATTCCTGCGGAGTTTAATGACCTGTATAAAAACACTCGTCTTCGGCCCTCGTACTTTTATATGGTCATGAAACTCCTCTGTAACTTATAATATCCTTATATTTTACAAGAGGGGCTACTTTATTCACTATATAATTGAGTTCTGGGGCTGAATGTGATGCTGCTACAGACTGAATAACCTTTTCCTGGTGCTGGTGCCAATGACACTGACTGTCGGTTCTGTTACGGTGGATGTGGCAGTCACTCACTAGACTGTTGCAGGTGGGACATTTCTGTCATTCCAGGTCGCGTCAATGACCATTTTTAAAAACTGATTCTTGAACTTGTCTGACTGAGTGAGATTCGCTTAATGTATTGGGCCCCTTCCTGGATTGATGCAGAGTTTGACCCCTGGCAAATGATTCCAACGACCTGACAGATGGCAAAGAAAAGAAGCTGTTGGCCCGTTTGGCTAAATGAAGATGAAAGCAACCAGCGTGGGGCACAAATAGAATTGTCACTGTACAATTACTGAGCTGCATGAAACTGCCAGACACATTTTATAGACTATTCATCTTTCATTTAAGGATCTGCCCCCCCCCCCATAGACAGAATCAGTGGCAATCGTTTAATTGGTGTAACGAGGCTCTCCATGCTCGGCAGAGTCTTTAAATGCAGGTTAACCGTAGGTTTATCTTTTACTATGATGTGGTATTTTTAGGTGGATTGCAGTTGATCTTCATTATTTTATATATGCCCCCCATTACATTACATACACATGAAGTGACACAGACTCTATTATACTGTAACTGCAATAATCATCCTTATTTGGCACAGTGTCCCCTTTAATTCACAAATCTGGTGCAAGAATTAAAGTCCTCTGCTTAGAATTGGCCATAGAATCATCAGAAGATTCTTCTCTGCTCACTAACTTCATTTTCTGACGAATGTAGCCAAATGAACTGCAGGTGGCCCTGTTGATGCAAATTCATTGTGTTAGGAGTGTAAGCATTTTTATTAGTTTGAAAACTATGGAGGAGGGGAATATAAGTTGCAAATGTGCTCAGCAGAGTTACAATAGGGGAGCAACCTACCGGCTGACACTTTTACTCACATATATCACATTCACAACATATTATATACAAATAATATACAACTCATATTATATACAAAAAAATGTGTAAATATTGGAATATTTTACTGCAAATCTTTGTTTTGGCTAATTTTAATTTGTTTTTATGAAGGGGAGGGACCCAGCGTCCTGGCTTTCTAAGAGTCTATCCCCCATATGTAATAAAAAGCACAAAGTTTGCCCATGAGCAGTATCCCATAGCAACCAATAAAATGTTTGTTTTTAAACAAGTGACCAGTAAATGCTTCCTGCTGGTTGGTTGCTATGAGTTACTGCTGCTGGCAAACGTAGTGCCTTTTATTACATAACCCCCTTTATGTTTATGAACTAAAGGGGATGTTCACCTTCCAAATACTTTTTTTCAGTTCAGTTGATTTTAGATTATTCCCCAGAAATAAAGACTTTTTTCAGTACTTTCCATTATTATTTTTTTTACTGTTTTTCCAAAATCTAAGTTTAAAGTTGAATGTTTGCTCATAGTCTGTACAGAGATCCCATAAAACTATGGCAGCATAGGTATTCCCTGTACTAAGCACAATTCAGCAGAACAGTTCCCTAAGTTTGCTCATAGTCTGTACAGAGAGATCCATAAAACTATGGCAGCATAGGTATTCCCTGTACTAAGGCACAATTCAGCAGGAACAGTCCCCTAAGTTTGCTCATAGTCTGTACAGAGAGATCCCATAAAACTATGGCAGCATAGGTATTCCCTGTACTAAGCACAATTCAGCAGTGAACAGTCCCCTAAGTTTGCTCATAGTCTGTACAGAGAGATCCCATAAAACTATGGCAGCATAGGTATTCCCTGTACTAGCACAATTCAGCAGGAACAGTCCCTAAGTTTGCTCATAGTCTGTACAGAGAGTCCCATTAAAACTAGGGCAAGCATAGGTATCCTCTGTACTAAGCACAATTCAGCAGGAACAGTCCCCTAAGTTTGCTCATAGTCTGTACAGAGAGATCACATAAAACTATGGCAGCATAGGTATTCCCTGTACTAAGCACAATTCAGCAGGAACAGTCCCTAAGTTTGGCTCATAGTCTGTACAGAGAGATCCCATAAAACTATGGCAGCATAGGTATTCCCTGTAACTAAAGCACAATTCAGCAGGAACAGTCCCCTAAGTTTGCTCATAGTCTGTACAGAGAGATTCCCATAAAACTATGGCAGCAGTAGGTATTCCCCTGTACTAGCACAATTCAGCAGGAACAGTCCCTAAAGTTTGCTCATAGTCTGTACAGAGAGATCCCATAAAACTATGGCAGGCAATAGGTATTCCCCTGTACTAAAGCACAATTGCAGCAGGACAGTCCCCCTAAGTTTGCTCATAGTCTGTAACAGAGAGATCCATAAAATATGGCATAGCATAGGTATTGCCTGTACTAAGCACAATTCAGCAAAGGAACAGTCGCCTAAAGTTTGCTCATAGTGCTGTACAGAGAAGATCCCATATTAAACTAGGGCAGCATATAGGTATCCTCTTGTACTAAGCACAATTCCGGCAGGAACAGTCTAAAAGTTTGCTCCATAGTCTGTAAGAGAGATCCCATAAAAACTATGGCAGCATAGGTATTCCCCTGTACTAAGCAGCAATTCAGCAGGAACAGTCCCCTAAGTTTGCTCATAGTCTGTACGAGAGTCACAGAATAAAACTATGGGCATGCAAATAGGTATTCCCTGTACTAGCAGCAAATTCGCAGCAGGAACAGTCCCTAAGTTTGCTCATAGCTGTACAGAGAGATCCCTAAACTATGGCAGCATAGGTATTTCCCCTGGTACTATAGCCACAATTCAAGCAGGAACAGTCCCCTAGTTTGCTCATAGTCTGTACAGAGAGATCCATAAAACTATGGGCAGCATAGGTATTCCCTGTACTAAGCACAATTCAGCAGGAACAGTCCCCTAAGTTTGCTCATAGTCTGTACAGAGAGATCCCATAAAACTATGGCAGCATAGGTATTCCCCTGTACTAAGCACAATTCAGCAGGAACAGTCCCCTAAGTTTGCTCATAGTCTGTACAGAGAGATCACATAAAACTATGGCAGCATAGGTAATTCAGGTGCAGATTCTGAACTCTTACAATTTTACAACATTGAGTTGATCCATTTCTCAGCAGCATCTCTGGAGTATCAGCAACTATTGTATCAAGTCTAACAACTGCCTGTAATGAAACTCAGGGATTCTTCTCAGCAGGGACAGAGATAACAAATGTATCAACTAAATGTATCAATTTAGATCAGTTTACAGGGTCGGCGACCCCCTCCCAGATTTGCTTTAGAACGTGAAAAATGACACTTTACACTTCAATATTAGAAAAACAGTGACACACAGAAAATAGAAAGTAATTGGAAAAGGTCGTTATTTCTGGCGATCTATCTGAAAACAACTAGTTTTTTGAAGGTTAACTACCCCTTTAAGGGGAAATGATAGACCATGATCCTGGCTAACAAATAAGGGGAATTAGGAGTTATCTTCATCATCATTTATTTATAAAGCACCAACAAGTTACACAGTACGTTACATTGGATAGCAAACAGTGAATAAAAACAAGGATTACAGAGTAAAATAGGATTAGAGGGCCCTACTCACAAGACTTTACAAACTAAAGGGTTAGGGTACAATTGAGACTAGGGATGCACCGAACCCAGGATTCAGTTCGGGATTCAGCCAATATTCGGCCTTTTTCAGCAGAATTCGAATCCTTCTGTCTGGCCAAACCAAATCTGAATCCTAATTTGCATATGTAAATTTGGGGCGGGGAGGGAAATCGTGTGACTTTTTGTCACAAAACAAGGAAGTAAAAATGTTTTCCCCTTCCTACCCCTAATTTGCATATGCAAATTAGGATTTGGATTCGGTACAGTATTCGGCCGAATCTTTCACAAAGGATTCGGGGGTTCGGCTGAATCCAAAATTGTGAATAATTGAGACATAGGGATTTTAGAAAAAAATTTGATTGATAATATGATTGATTAATTAAGGTACATTAAATAAACTTCCCTAAACAGTTGGGTCTTTAAGGAGCGCTTGAAAGTTTGGAAAGAAGGAGAAAGTCTGACAGCTGGAGGCAGAGAGTTCCAGAGAAAAGCAGAAGCCCGAGAGAAGTCTTGTAGGTGAGAATGGGCAGAAGTGATCAGAGGAGAAGTGAGAGAAGATCAGAAGCAGAGAGAAGGTTGTGAGAAGGAGAGTATTTGGAGATTAGAGATGAAATATAGGGAGGGGTTTCATTATTAAGGGCCTTGAGTGTGAGTGTAAGTAATTTGAATTTGATTCTAGAGGAGATTGGGAGCCAGTGAAGGGACATACATATGGGAGCAGCTGATGTTGAGCGGCGAGCTAGATGAATGAGTCTAGCGGCCGCGTTTAGAATAGATTGGAGTTGTGAAAGGTGACTTGTTGGAATACCTGTGAGGAGTAAGTTGCAGTAATCAAGGCGGGAGATGATGAGAGACTGAATAAAGGCTGAACTCCATAGACGTTTTTGTTGGACCCGGGAGCGGTGAGGAACCACAGGCGGCAAGTTGGATGTAGTTACAGGCTTCAAAATATAATGGGACTCAATGAAAAGTCGCAGGTAAAAACGACATGGTTAGACTGCCGGACAAAGACACTACTTTCTGTGTTCGCATCAGACTGTTGTGCCAGATGTAATGTCCTTATTACCTGCAACTTTTCGTTGAGTCCAATTACATTTTGCCGCTTGTGATTGCATCCCACTTGCCTCCTGCATTTCGCCGCAGCTCACCGGAAAACGCCTGTGGAGCTCAGCCCTGTTTTTTGGTGTATCTGAACTGAGATAGGGTCGTATTCGGGCAATGTTGCACAGTTGAATACTACGAGATTTTGTGTTTGAATGTGCGGTGAAAAAGACAGATGAGAGTCTAGTATAACTCCTGGGCAGCCTGTGTGGTGGAATGAAAGGTGGTGTTTACTGTGAGTGATATCTGAGGGACAGGGGAAGATCTTGGAGGAAATATAATGAGTTCTGTTTTTGAGAGTTTCAGTTTCAGGTGGCGCTGAGACATCCAGGAGGAGACAGCAGAGAGACAGTCTGTGACTTGGGAAAGGACAGAATTAGACAGATCAGGAGTAGACAAGTAGAGTTGAGAGTCATCAGCATAAAGGTGATACTGAAGTCCAAACGACTGAATACGTTTTCCCAGCGAAGTAAGGGACCTGCTATCCGGAAACCCGTTATCCTAAAAGCTCCAAATTACAGAAAGGCCATCTCTCATAGGCTTCATTTTGCAAATTTTTAAAAATAATTTCCTCTTTTTGTGTAATAATAAAACAGTAACTTGTACGTGATCCCAACTAAGATATAATTAATCCTTATTGGAAGCAAACCCAGCCTATTGGGTTTATTTCATGTTTTTATGATTTTCTAGTAGACTTAAGGTATGAAGATCCAAATTATGGTAAGATCCATTATCCAGAAAGTGCCAGGTCCCGAGCATTCTGGATAACAGGTCCAATACCTGTCGTATAGAATGGTAACAGCCAAGATTCAGCCTTTATCAGCAGGATTTGAACCAAACCCGAATCCAAAAAAAAATTCACATGATTTTTCATCACACAAACAAGGATGTAAAAAAAAATTGACCTTTTTTTTTAATTGTTTTCCCTTTTCTCCCTCATTTCCCGAATATACATATGCAAATTAGGGTTCAGATTCAGTTTGGTGAGCAAAGTACAATTTTGAGTGCCATTTTTTCTAGGGATGCACAATAATCTGTACGTACAAAAAAAAACCCATATAAAAACCACAGAAATGTCTTCACACTTTCATAACCTGCCAAATTTAGTAAAATAAACATGGTAATTAGGGGGTGTGGCCACAAAAAAAACAGGCATGGTTAAAGGACTAGTAACATCAATTTTTCTTAAAAAAAATTTGTTACGATACATTGAAAAAAAACACCAAGACATATTTAACTTTAAAATCACAAATCCTTTATTAAGAAATAACTTACCGATTCTCTGCAGAAAAGGCGATAGGGCGACGATCCATCGTGCGGCGCTCGATTTCTCCTCCTTGTCTATCTCCTATAAGGAAGGCAGGGAGGAGAAATCGAGCGTCGCACGATGGATCGTGATCGCCTTTTCTGAAGAGGAGCGCAAGGGGAGTTTCAGTAAGTTATTTTTTATTAAAGACTTTGCGATTTTAAAGTTTCATTTGTCTTGGTGTTTTTTTTTCAATGTATACTATTGAATTTTTTTACATTTTTTTTGATGTTACTGGTTCTTTAATTCATTCTCGCCAAGCCAAAATGTTGGGAGGTATTATTTCTGCTGCTACATTGTTTCAGGAGTATGAACCAGCAGTGCCAGACAGAGACTGATTTTAATAGCGATTACATTTAAAATTCACTTTAAAAAACGGTGTTGCTTTTTCAATCCTGTATATGTAAAATAACGTTTTCATATTGTGCATCTCCAGTCTTATTTCAATCAGAGGCTGCAGCCATAATGCTCTGATGAGGAATCAGCGACCCCCAGTGGCCACGTTGTAATAAATGCTTTTTAATGTCGGCTTTTCCAAGATTATGAATGTCAGACCAGCCGCAATCGCTTCTAAAACCATCTCCTTATTATCTCTCAGTGAGTGCTAATTAATATCTGGTTGCTAGGGTAAATAGGACCCTAGCAACCAGATGGCTGAAATTGGAGAGCTGCTGAATAAAAAGCTAAATAACTCAAAAACCCAATTCCAAATTGTCTCAGAATATCCCTCTCTACGTCACACTAACAGTTAATTTAAAGGTGAACAACAACAAAGGTCCTAAAGTGCCCAATATTGTCTGGGATTAATTAATAAACCCTAATTTGTTAAAGGGGTTGAATTAACCTTTGAATTAACTGTTGGTATCACAGACAGAACATGTTTCTCTATTGAGCTCTTGTGGCAGATCAAAGAAATATGAATTATTCATGGTGCCTCTTCCCGGATCCCTGGAACCCGCGCCGGGAGTTATTGCTCCCATTTACATGACTGTCAGTGCTTTTATCTTGTCATTATGACTTATTGCTTCTCTCTCCATTAACAGCCCCCCCTCTCTGTCCTTTTCTTGCAGCATTTAAAGGGGAACATTATTTGATATTAAAATCAGCTTTTTCTGCTCTGCTTGTTATAGCTACTGATGTAAATGTAATGGGCAAGCTTTAATGTTGCTGATGAACTGCAGCTCCCAGAATCCCTCTTGGTAGCCAAGGTCACAGCTGAGAGTTGTAGTTTTGCAGTATCAGGAGATCTGCAATCTTTACCCTGTAATACCAGCTGCAACAAGTTGATCTAATTATTGATTTCCCATGTGAAATAAACTGAAGTTTGGCAAGTTGCTGCCCTATGGGTGCCTTGGGTGCAGGTCGCAAACATGGGACAGGGACAAAGCCAAAGGCAATGAGGCACCTAGAGGGTTACAAGCCCTGGTACAAAATTTACACAGAGGACTAAAGCCTTAATCTGGATCCCCCACATCAGAAACTTGATGCTTAGACTTTGATCCCATCATAGAAATGCAGGACTCCCAATAGACCCCAGTTGTACCCCCTATGGAGTCTGTGCCATGGAATGGTCTGTGGTCCTTTCTTAAAGGGGAAGTTACATTTAGTTTTAGTATGGCTTTATTCTGCCTCAACTTGTCATTCAAAATACTATCCGGTTGTTGGAGTCAGTGACCCTCATTTTATAATTTTAGAGAAGCTTTTTCCTATTCATATTCCACATCTTTAGGAATAGGGGCCCCTTAGACTGTAAGTTGCAGTTGGTCTGTTGATGAAGAGCGCTGGCATTTAATTAAACTCGTAGAAGATGAAAGGACATCCGGCTCCTAGCTTTCACTGTTTGTGGCATTATCCAGCCCGGTTCCAGACATGGGAGCCTGGAAGTGGGAGAAGTAGCTGTAGTTTACGAGGAGCCCAATGATACATGTGGAAAATAAGGACGACCCAGGGAAGGTTGGTTTGTTGGGCAACCAGAGACTATAAAGGGTCTCCCAGCCAGTGAGAGAGAAGTACAGGAGAATAGAGAGATTTCGGCTGAGCTCAGCTTGAAGGCAAGAGAGAGCCCATCTTGCACCCTGCTGAACTGCCAGATATCCAGGAGAATTAGGGCAGAGACAGACGAGAAGATTCGGGGAGATTTAGTCGCCCGGCAACCCAAACTGCCTCCCCGCCTGCTAGAATCTAAATGGAGGGGGGATGGCACTCGGAGCGCTTCGTCTTCCGTAGTCCAGCGAAGTTACTTCACGAGGAAACCTTGGGTGACTTTGCAAAACAAATCGCTCCAACTGCCATCCCGCTGGTGATTTAGACTCTAGCTGGCAGGAGGCAGTTTGGAGAGATTAGTCGCCCGAAGAAGAGACGATTTATCGCTGAGAGTCTAATCTCCCCGAATCTTCTCGTCTGTCTCTGCCCCGAAGAGTATTTATATAGAGACCCTGTGGGTTAGACGTGCCACAGGTAGTTTCTCCTTTGTATTTGTGGGCACCTAAAGTGGTTCTTTAATTCACCCAGACAGTTATGTCTCTTCTCCTGTGTAATTTGATTTAGGTTCTTGTTGCCCACAGTGTCGGACTGGGATACCAGGGGCCCACCAGAAAGCCTTAGACCTTGGGCCCACCAGAAAACCTAAAACCGTGAGCCCACTATAAAACCTTAGACAGTGGACCTTTCTAAACTATTATTCCTCCGCTACTCACTCAACCTCTTTATTCTCCTAGTCTTTTATATATACTTACAATATTCTACCATTATTAAGCATTTTTCCCTATAAAGAAAAGGCCAAATGTTTAGAAGCAAGAGGCCACTGACACCTGGGCCCACCGGGAGTTTTCCTGGTATCCTGGTGAGCCAGTCCGACACTGGTTGCCCACTAGGTGGCAGTGTTTAAAACTATAAAGGGGTATAGCCCCATGTGCTCAGAGTCTTTCCTGGTACCTCTTCTTGCCCTGATTGGTCCTCTGAACCTGCTCCAAGTCTGGTGCAAAACCTGAATGTTGATAAAAGGATCCGCACACACTTCTTTCTTTTGCAGTGGGGGGTCACCCCTTCACTTTATTTGTTTATTCACCACACCATCAACCAAGATGGTGTGGTGAATAAACAAATAAAGTGAAGGGGTGACCCCCCACTGCAAAAGAAAGAAGTGTGTGCGGATCCTTTTATCAACATTCACGTTGCTAGGGGACCTTGCCGGGTCGACGGAAGAACGCACCACCTCTGCAGGATCAGTGAGATTGGGTGTGCGGTAAGAAAAATTACATTACTGGTGCAAAACCTCCCACGTCAGCCTCTTTCCTTGGGAAATTTAAGACAAACGGAGATCAGGCTGTGAGTTTTTCCTATCAGGTCTGGCGCTGCGGCACCTGTCACACTTTTATCTCACACAGCAAATGTACCTCCCAACATTTTTCAATAGAAAGAGGTACAACAAGTGTTGCCACGGCCACGTTATGAAAGTTGCTACAGTTTTGCTTATGAAGGTGAATTGCCCTTTAAGCTGCAAATCACAGTTTCCCCAAGAGACCTGCTTATCTTAAATTGTTACAATGGTTTCTTTGCTTATCTTAAATGGTTACAAATGTATCTAAGTGCACCTGCCACGTATTGTGGGTTCTGCAGGTTGAGCAGTCAAAATCGGGACTGTCCTGCGAAAAACAGGACAGTTGGGAGTGATGGAATGTCTGTGTATTTTATTTCCTAGTGGGAACCCCAGTGGTGATTCTCTCAGTTGCCACTAGGTGGTGCCGAGCCCAACACTGTAACATCCCAGTTTCCAAGTCTCTCCCAAATCTCTGCGGAGGGTTCCCAGATTTACCCTTCAGCCACGGGTATCTGTTATTTGTAAGTTGTGATGTGTAAACAAGTGTGCCAGGAAAGGGTTACATACTGCAAAATGAATGTCGATTTCTTCTTACATATTGTACATGTTAATACCCAGAACTGCATTTATACGAGAACAATGTCAGGTCCGACTGATTAGCATTTGTTAAATCTCCAACTCCCACAGCCAAATCTCCTAGGGGTCGGCGTCTCGCTGCTCCTAATACAAACATGGCCGCTTCCCGCACTTACTGCTAAATCCTTTTCAGCTCCGTAACGGGGAATATTCCTTTCCTTTAGCTGAAAATGGGGCCCTGGGGAAAATCAGGAACACAGTTCATGTAAATGAGGAATACATTTCACTTTCCCTACAATTTCATCTTTTCTAGTCATTAGTAATTATTTCAGATCAGATTCTGGACCTTCCTATCATTCTGCCTTCACTGAATCCCTACTGCACAGTCAGTGCTTTATCTGCGGTGCTCATCATAGAGTTTTACTCTTATTCACCCGGTCATGTGACACATTTAGACGGAATTATGGGTAAATGGGTCCTGTCTTTTTATTATGGACATAGGGGAAATTATTATTAAAAATGTGGTTACCTGGAAATGATTCCTAGAAAAGAGAAACTATTCATCTGATAAAGGGTCTTGTGACTGTAAATTCCGATAACAGTCCTGATTCTCATAAGCAGCAGTCCTGTCCTGCTTTATGGCAGCTGAGATTCTAGCTATCTGTATAACAGAACATTCTGTCCCAGTGGCTGCACAGATCCTATCTGATCCCCATTGTAAGCAGCAGTCCTGTCCTGCTTTATGGCAGCTGAGATTCTAGCTATCTGTATAACAGAACATTCTGTCCCAGTGGCTGCACAGATCCTATCTGATCCCCATTGTAAGCAGCAGTCCTGTCCTGCTTTATGGCAGCTGAGATTCTAGCTATCTGTATAACAGAACATTCTGTCCCAGTGGCTGCACAGATCCTATCTGATCCCCATTGTAAGCAGCAGTCCTGTCCTGCTTTATGGCAGCTGAGATTCTAGCTATCTGTATAACAGAGCATTCTGTCCCAGTGGCTGCATAGATCCTATCTGATCCCCATTGTAAGCAGCAGTCCTGTCCTGCTTTATGGCAGCTGAGATTCTAGCTATCTGTATAACAGAACATTCTGTCCCAGTGGCTGCACAGATCCTATCTGATCCCCATTGTAAGCAGCAGTCCTGTCCTGCTTTATGGCAGCTGAGATTCTAGCTATCTGTATAACAGAACATTCTGTCCCAGTGGCTGCACAGATCCTATCTGATCCCCATTGTAAGCAGCAGTCCTGTCCTGCTTTATGGCAGCTGAGATTCTAGCTATCTGTATAACAGAACATTCTGTCCCAGTGGTTACACAGATCCTATCTGATCCCCATTGTAAGCAGCAGTCCTGTCCTGCTTTATGGCAGCTGAGATTCTAGCTATCTGTATAACAGAACATTCTGTCCCAGTGGCTGCACAGATCCTATCTGATCCCCATTGTAAGCAACAGTCCTGTCCTGCTTTATGGCAGCTGAGATTCTAGCTATCTGTATAACAGAACATTCTGTCCCAGTGGCTGCACAGATCCGATCTGATCCCCATTGTAAGCAGCAGTCCTGTCCTGCTTTATGGCAGCTGAGATTCTAGCTATCTGTATAACAGAACATTCTGTCCCAGTGGCTGCACAGATCCGATCTGATCCCCGTAGGGAGCAGACGTGTTTGGAGAGAGCTCGTGATTTTGAGAGAGAACTTGTGATTTTGACTTACCCAGGCCCTTCTGGGTCTGGGGAGGTTGATTTCTCACCTGTTTTTGCGGCTTTATAGCCTTTACTTTTCATTTTTGTTTTTTGATTTTTTTATTTATTTTTGGAAATGGGTAAGAAGTTGCCCCCAACAGAGGAAGCAGGGGCAATGAATACCCGAGCAAGGCTGGGATCCAGCAGGCGAGCAGTGAGCCAGAAAGCTGTAGTTGGTGCAGAAAAGAAAATGGCTGCTACTGTAAAGAAAGTGAACAAGAAAGGGAAAGTTTTGCCAAAGGAGGAGGAGGTGGAAGAGGTGTCTGTGGAGAGTGAGGAGGAAGAAAAGCTGGATGAGGTCCCTGAGTCAAGTCTGTCTGGGTTTGCGGCATCTGAGCCCCCTGTGCAACATGTTGCGGAACTACAAGTCTCTACATCTGGAGCTTCAGCAAAGGTTGGTGAATCCCAAGCTACCTGTGTCCCAGAGAGCACCCCCCAAGGAACAAGCAGGTCCCCCATAGCTATGGAGGAGGAAAGTCCTGTGGCCAGCGCAGCCTGGAGCCCCTGGTCTGGTATTTGCATCAGGGAGCAGAGGGGAGCGGTGCTTTGCTGGGGGAAAAGGAAGGTACAAGCGGCTGTACTGACACACAAGCAGCTGCTGCTATGGACAGTGACCCCCAGCTGAGGGAGAAAGCAGGTACCAGCTGCACTGCAGTAATGGAGGCCGGCCATGTGCTTGGGAAGGAGGAAGCCATTTTGGAAGCAGAGACAAGCTTGTGCACAGCAAAGGGGAAGCTCCGCCCACCCAGTGAAAGCTGCAGAGACAGTAAGAAAGGAAAGATTCCAGCAAAGAATCAGGGAACCCCCCCACAAATGGCACCGACTGCTGCTGCTTCAGCAGAGGGAGGAATGGAGGCAAGCATGGACTGTGGCTACCTGGCAGTTTTTCTTTTAATGTTTCCTCTAATATCCCTGCTAATGTTGTTGTGCAGCCAGAGTGTGTGTGAGTGTGAGTGCTGGTGTGAGTGCAGGTGTGAGTGCAGGTGTGAGTGGGGCAAGTGGTGAGAGAGAGGCTGTGAGTGAGGGGGTACAGGGGGGTGAGAGTGCTGGTGTGGGGGGGATGGGAGAGGGGACTGTGGGGGGCAGTAAGGCTGCTCCAGAGGTTGGGCAAGAGAGAAGCCAAGCACCTGTAAATGTGTGGGAAAGGAGGAGGCTGTTTGCTAACTCATCTGGGCTAAATAGATCCTTTGATGGGCCGGTGTTTAAGAGGCGCAATGTGGTGAGAATTAAATGGGAGGGGGAAAAAGACAAATTCCCAGGTTGGAGATATGTGGCACGTAACCTGGTGAAAGAGTCTATGGGTTTCACTACTAATGATGTCAATGCTTTTCTTGATATTTCTGTTACTGAATATGATCTCAGCTTTAAACTGTCCCAGGGGATGGAGAGGTTTTGGGCTCTTTATGACCAAAAGAAAAACACAAAAGAGTGGGAAAATTTTAAGGCAATCCCAATCTCACGTCCTGAAACCAAAAATGTAACCATCATTTTCAAACACGAATCAGTCCCCCCTGAGGATATCCTTGTTTGGTTAAAGAGACAGTGCACTGTACTTACCCCTCTCATCAAGATCTATAATGAGGAAGGTTTTTGGGCTGGAGGATGGAAAGCCCAAGTGAAACTAGAGGTTCATTACAATGTCCCCAAGCACCTCCCTAACTCATTTTTCATAGGAAGAGAACGGGGGGTTTGTTTTTACCCAGGCCAACCTCGCCAATGCTTTAAGTGTGGGTCAAACAGACACTTGGCCATTAACTGTGAAACCAAGGTGTGTGCTCTGTGTGGTGCTAAAAGCCATACCAGCAAGGAATGTAATGAGGTCAGATGCAACCTATGTAATGCTCTGGGTCATACACACAGGGACTGCCCCAATGCTTGGCATAACATTGTCAGAGATTGCCCTAATCTGGAGCGGGAATTTCAGGAGTAGGAGGAGGGGAGGGGGCATGAGGAAGAAATGGAGTTGGAGACCAGGGTGGAAGGAGTAGTGGAGCCTGCAGTCCCTCAGGAAACTAGGGGGAAGGAAAGGAAGGATAAAGGGACAGAGAAGGAGGACTGGACTGTGGTAGGAGCAAAGGGGAATAAACAACAGGGAAAGATGGTTGTTAAGGCAGGTGTGAGCACATCAAACAGATTTACCCTCCCAGGTGGGAAGAGTTGGGGGGAGATGGCAGAGGAGGAGGAGGAGGAGGAGGAGGAAGAAAGGCAGATAGAGAAGGAAGAAAGGGACAGAGAAGAGAAGAAAAAGAAAAGGCGAAAAACAAAAGAAGGAAGAATATCCCCACAACCCGATGCAGGCCAGACTTTAATCCCATAAATTCTAGAAGTTACTGGGGAAGAGCAGGGGAAAAAGAGGAAGGAGAGAGACTCTGGTGAGGGAGGTTCCTTTGAGGAGGAGTTTCTGGTTTTTGTAGAAGGGGATGAATCTCAGGGGATGCAAGTTAAGAGATGTGGGGAAGGAGGGGAAGAGTCTTCAGCAAAACTCCCTAAAACATGATGGGTTCCCCAATTTCTTTTTGTACCCTTAATGTGAGAAGCATTAGGTCTCCCAAGGCAAGATTGGTAGCATTTGAGTTTTTATTTTCCTTGGTGGTAGATATCATTTTTGTTCAGGAGACTCGCCTAACTAATAGATACGATATCTACAATGCAAAAAGAGACTGGCAGAAAGGGCCCTCATTTTGGTCCATAGCAGAGGAACAGGCGGGAGGAGTGGGGATTCTGTTTAATGGTGACAGGCACATTGAAGTTAAGAGGTTGGTGGAGGTTAAAATGGGCAGGTGTTTATTACTTGATATTAAGATAGAAGGGGAAGATCTAAGATTAATTAATATGTATGGGCCCCAATCAGTGGTGGAGAGGAAGGAACTCATAAGAGAAATGAGACAATATTTACACACCTCAATGGCAGTCATCCTAGCCGGGGATTTCAACCAAGTGACAGGGCCAGGGGATAGATCTGGTATGTATAGGAAATATGAGGGAGCATTTCTCAATGAGGTGGTTCAAACAGCAGGGTTGGTGGATGTGGCTACTGAAGGGGGTAGGAAGGCCAAGCACACGTATTTCTGTGGCTCCCGCAGTAGTAGAATTGATCAGATTTATATTAAGGCTGGTGCCCCTTTTTCAGGGGTTAAGGAGATTGAAGTGGGGTTTTCTGATCACTTAGTACTTTTCTTTGAATATGGGATATCAGAAAGTTTGGGGGTTGGTAAAGGGCTGTGGAGGTTGGGGTTGGAAATATTGAAGGACGAGTCACTAAAACCCTTTTCTGAGTTTGTCATCCAAAATATTTTGTCAAAAATGATTTTTTATGATTCACCAACACAGTGGTGGGAAGAGGCCAAGAGGTTATTTCGGGCTTTCTTCAAGTCCCTATCTGTTAAGAGGGAGGGAAATAGACAATGGCAGTACCAGTCCTTGAGAAAGAAGCTGGAGTCCTATATTTCGGATGGGGTAGTGGGGGAACAAGTTACCCAGTTAAAGAACCAAATGAAGCAGTATCAGTACAGCCGCCAGAGGTCTCTGGTTCTTGAGAGGGATTCTGGGATGAAAATTTCCCCAGATCCTTTTAGGAACTGTAAAGAGTCCGTTAAAAGGAAACTGGTGAGGGGTCTCATTGACTTCCAGGGTAAAGAGCAAAAGACAAGGGAGGGAATACTGGAGGTCGTGAGATCCTACTATGCTGCTTTGTTTGGGGAGAGAACTTTGGAGAGGGAAAGGATGACAGCTTTCTTAGAGACGACCCCAGGACCTGACACAAATAATTTGGATTTTTCCCCCTTGACAGCTAAAATCACGGAGGAGGAGGTAAAGTTGGCGATAGAGAGTCTGCAGAATAAGAAAGCTCCAGGTCCGGATGGCTTAACATCAGAATTCTATAAGACCTTTAAAGATCTGTTGGCTCCGGCACTTGTTGAGGTGTTTAACTGTTGCTTAGAGGAAGATGACCTCCCGCCATCTATGCAGTTTTCCTCTTTGATTTTGCTGTCAAAAGGTAAGGACGAGAAGCATATTGAGAACTGGAGGCCGATTGCCCTGCTCAATACAGATAGAAAGATTCTCGCAAAGGTTATTTTCTTTCGTTTAAGTTTATTTTCAAGCACTTTATTGTCTGACTGTCAGTTCTGCACGGTGAAGGGGCGGAGCATTTTTGGAGCTGTCTTTACCATTAGAGAGGCTCTGGAATTATGCAAAGCTCAAAGGTGGGGGAAATACTTTCTGTGTTTAGATCAGTCAAAAGCCTTTGATAGGGTGAATCACCGGTACCTATGGGCTGTTTTGTCTAAATACGGTATCCCGGGTCAGTTCATTAGTTGGATAAAAGTTTTGTACAAAGGGGCGAGAAGCTTCCCACTGATTAACGGTTGGCAGGGTGAAGACTTCCAGGTTGGGGCAGGAGTAAGACAGGGGTGCCCTCTGAGTCCTTTGCTGTATGCATTTGCGTTAGATCCATTTCTTAGGTCGCTGCAGGGAGGTAACTTGGAGGGTATCTGTGCACCCAGTGGTCAGCGCCTGAGGTTGGTGGCCTACGCGGATGATGTGACGGTGGTTATCTCAAAGCCTGAAGAGGTGGAGAGAGTCTCCTGTTGCATCAGACGCTACTCAGAGGCCTCTGGGTCTCTGGTCAATAGTGAAAAGTCGGAAGCTTTGTGGAGTCTGGAGGAAGAGCCCAGTTTTGAGTTAAGAACCTTCCCTGTTGCCTCCTCTCAAGTAAAAATACTAGGGGTTAAATTTGGGAGGGAAGATAATGCCAGGCTAAATTGGGAAGAGAAGTTGGATACCGGTTTGGCAAAAGTTCAGCGTTGGAAAGGGTGGAAGCTGACCTATAGGGAAAGAGTTAACCTTATCAAGACTTTTCTGATCCCGTTGTTTTTGTATGTGTCCTGTGTGTTCCCTTTGCCAGAATCTTTCTATGCTCGAGTCTATAGCTTATTCTTCCAGATGATCTGGGGGAATAGGCTAAACCCAGTCAAAAGAGGGGTAACGTTCCTGCAGAGGAAAGAGGGAGGTTTGGGGATGGTCTGTCCTGTGACCTTCTTTGGTGTCATGTTCCTAAAGTTTAACTTTGGGGGTCTGACTCAAGGGACAAGCTCCCTGTGGGAAAGTTGTATCAGGTCTTGGGCATCGTCTTTTATCGTGGACTGGCTGCAGGGCGGTAGGGCGAAAGAGGTCCGTGTAAGACAGAGCTATTTCCCACCACACATTGCCCATGCCCTTAAACTGATAAAGAGGTGGGGCATTGGGGCAGCAGAAATAATATCAACCCCAAGGAAACAAATCTATGCCAGGGTACTAACCTCCTTCTTTACTGTCCCACTGGCTATAAGAGACGGTACCAGCAAAACCCTGGAGGAGATACTAAAGTATTTAAACAGCGTGAGACTCCCCCCAAAACTGTTTGATAACTCCTGGCTGACACTGCAGGGCAAGTTGTATGTGAGGGGCAACATGAAATATCTGAGTCATGTAAGAAAAGAGTGTCCCTGGGGGTGTGGGGTGGAGGAGAGTCAAGAGCACTTTTTGGTGGATTGTTCGGTGTCAAACAGTTTATATGAGGGTGTACTGAAGGTGTTGGGTATTTATAATATATGTGCTAATGACTATGCAGAAAAAGCCTATGGGATCATTCATAGGAAGCACCGCTATAACCAAGAGACTGTATTTATTATACTGTCAGTCATTCGATACCATCTGTGGACTATCCGATGTATGAAAACTTTTGGGAAAGAAAATGAATCAATAGACCAAACAATAAGGAAAATCTTAAGGGAAATTGTGTTTATCAAGGTTAATGAGATTCAGAAAAAAAGTGTGAATGAAAAAAATTGGATGAACTTTGATTTCTCATGGTCAATTTCTTGTAATTTTTCGTTGTAAATAATGTACATATTGTAATATAGTGTCATTTTGATATGCTTTCATTTTGTTATGCTTTGATTTTGTTATGCTTTGTATTGTTTTAAATTTTAAATAAAAATCCCTATCTGATCCCCATTGTAAGCAGCAGTCCTGTCCTGCTTTATGGCAGCTGAGATTCTAGCTATCTGTATAACAGAACATTCTGTCCCAGTGGCTGCACAGATCCTATCTGATCCCCATTGTAAGCAGCAGTCCTGTCCTGCTTTATGGCAGCTGAGATTCTAGCTATCTGTATAACAGAACATTCTGTCCCAGTGGCTGCACAGATCCTATCTGATCCCCATTGTAAGCAGCAGTCCTGTCCTGCTTTATGGCAGCTGAGATTCTAGCTATCTGTATAACAGAGCATTCTGTCCCAGTGGCTGCACAGATTCTATCTGATCCCCATTGTAAGCAGCAGTCCTGTCCTGCTTTATGGCAGCTGAGATTCTAGCTATCTGTATAACAGAACATTCTGTCCCAGTGGCTGCACAGATCCTATCTGATCCCCATTGTAAGCAGCAGTCCTGTCCTGCTTTATGGCAGCTGAGATTCTAGCTATCTGTATAACAGAACATTCTGTCCCAGTGGCTGCACAGATCCTATCTGATCCCCATTGTAAGCAGCAGTGCTGTCCTGCTTTATGGCAGCTGAGATTCTAGCTATCTGTATAACAGAACATTCTGTCCCAATGGCTGCACAGATCCTATCTGATCCCCATTGTAAGCAGCAGTCCTGTCCTGCTTTATGGCAGCTGAGATTCTAGCTATCTGTATAACAGAGCATTCTGTCCCAGTGGCTGCACAGATCCTATCTGATCCCCATTGTAAGCAATAGTCCTGTCCTGCTTTATGGCAGCTGAGATTCTAGCTATCTGTATAACAGAACATTCTGTCCCAGTGGCTGCACAGATCCTATCTGATCCCCATTGTAAGCAGCAGTCCTGTCCTGCTTTATGGCAGATGAGATTCTAGCTATCTGTATAACAGAACATTCTGTCCCAGTGGCTGCACAGATCCTATCTGATCCCCATTGCAAGCAGCAGTCCTGTCCTGCTTTATGGCAGCTGAGATTCTAGCTATCTGTATAACAGAACATTCTGTCCCAGTGGCTGCACAGATCCTATCTGATCCCCATTGTAAGCAATAGTCCTGTCCTGCTTTATGGCAGCTGAGATTCTAGCTATCTGTATAACAGAACATTCTGTCCCAGTGGCTGCACAGATCCTATCTGATCCCCATTGTAAGCAGCAGTCCTGTCCTGCTTTATGGCAGATGAGATTCTAGCTATCTGTATAACAGAACATTCTGTCCCAGTGGCTGCACAGATCCTATCTGATCCCCATTGCAAGCAGCAGTCCTGTCCTGCTTTATGGCAGCTGAGATTCTAGCTATCTGTATAACAGAACATTCTGTCCCAGTGGCTGCACAGATCCTATCTGATCCCCATTGTAAGCAGCAGTCCTGTCCTGCTTTATGGCAGCTGAGATTCTAGCTATCTGTATAACAGAACATTCTGTCCCAGTGGCTGCACAGATCCTATCTGATCCCCATTGTAAGCAGCAGTCATGTCATGCTTTATGGCAGCTGAGATTCTAGCTATCTGTATAACAGAACATTCTGTCCCAGTGGCTGCACAGATTCTATGTGTATGTGAGTGTTATACAACTCCAGTGAAATTTGTATGGGTTTTAAATCTGTGGCTTTGCATCAAACAATCTGAGAGATTCGCCCACACACAGCCGGTGCCATTATGACATGTTCATGTCTGTTGGAGGCAGATGCTGTTTTTCCTGCTGCTGCTCAACTTCTTTTCCTTTTATGGTGATGTTTAACACCTTCAGTGCCAGGTGCACGTGCCAGGGGGAAAATAGATTGACACCAATACACACAGAGGAAGTGTAACTGTAAATTAGATTTAATTTATTTTTTAATCAATGGCAGACAACACAAGCAAGTTAAAGAACTCACGGCTTCTGGCATTCGATTATCCCCCACCGGTACTTGACCAGTAATGGCAATGCTCCAAAGCTTTTTCTAGTTTTTTTACTGAGCAAAATTCAAAAATCTTAAAATTTTAGTTGCTTTAAGTGACAGGAAAAAAAAACTCAAGCTCAACAAAAATGTTATTCATTGTCAAAAATGTTGTTCAAAAGATTCAACAAATGAACTTGCTTGATGTTCAATTTACACCTCCCATTAACTGTGTAGACACTCCTCATGATTCGGTTGCTTATTTTTTTTTTTAAACTTTGAATTAGAAAAAAAAAATTTTTTGGAAACCCGCAACCTCAAACCTTGGCTCACACGTACTGTAGTGTAAAATCAGAAAATGCCAATCTATTAAACAAGTGCAAGGGGAGATTTATCCACATTGGAATTCAAGTTTTTACCACGATTGAAAGTTTTTTGCAGCAAAAAAATTCTAAAGGGGTGCTTCACCTGTCATGGGGAAAAATATTTTTTTCAAAATGAATCAGTTAATAGTGCTGCTCCAGCAGAATTCTGCACTGAAATCCATTTCTCAAAAGAGCAAATAGATTTTTTTATATTCAATTTTGAAATCTGACATGGGGCTAGACATATTGTCAATTTCCCAGCTGCCTCCAGTCATGTGACTTGTGCTCTGATAAACTTCAATCACTCTTTACTGCTGTACTGCAAGTTGGAGTGATATCACCCCCTCCCTTCCCCCCCAGCAGCCTAACAAAAGAACAATGGGAAGGTAACCAGATAACAGCTCCTTAACACAAGATAACAGCTGCCTGGTAGATCTAAGAACAACACTCAATAGTAAAATCCAGGTCCCACTGAGACACATTCAGTTACATTGAGAAGGAAAAACAGCAGCCTGCCAGAAAGCATTTCTCTCCTAAAGTGCAGGCACAAGTCACATGACCAGGGGCAGCTGGGAAATTGACAATATGTCTAGCACCATGTCAGATTTCAAAATTGAATACAAAAAATCTGTTTGCTCTTTTGAGAAATGGATTCCAGTGCAGAATTCTGCGGGAGCAGCACTATTAACTGATTCATTTTGGAATATATTTTTTTCTCATGACAGTATTCCTTTAAAGTTAACTTTTAGTATGTTATAATATAACCATATATGCCAATTCTCTACTTTTCAGTTGGTCTTCATTATTTTTTTTTAGTTTTTTTAATTATTTATCTTCTTCTGATCTTTTCACTGACTCCTGCAAAACAAATGCTCTGTAAGGCTACAAATGTATCGTTATTGTTACTTTTTATTCCTCCTCTTTCTATTCAGGGCTCTCCTATTCATATTCCAGTCTCTTGTTCAAATCAATGCATGGTTGCTAGGGGAATTTGGACCCTAGCAACCAGATTACTGAAATTACAAACTGGAGAGCTGCTGAATAAAAAGCTAAATAACTCAAAAAAACCCAGAAATAATAAAAAATGAAAACCAATTGCCAATTGTCTCAGAATATCACTCCCTATGTCATACTAACAGTTAACTCAAAGGGGAACAACCCCTTTCAGGACAAAACAATTGATTTAAAATAAAAATGGCATCTAAAAGCTGGCGAGTTCATGTAGAAAACAATGGAAGATGTATTTCCGTTGACGTTTTTCAGATACCTGCTCTGTAACTGTAATAGAAATGAAGTGGCTTTTAAAACAGTGAGTAGGAATTTGTATGAATCACTTTCGCAAAGAGCGAATAAAACTAGTTCAGTAAAAGAATACCCCGCAACCTAAATGGTGCCGTTAATGAACGTATTTTCAAAAAACCTGTCTGAGCTGAAAAGGAAAATGTAACGTACAGTACAGTAAGTGCCAAACAGAGAAATTATCAGAGGAGACCAAACAGGTTTATTAATAATAATAATAATAATAATAATAACCATGAAGAGAAGTGAAAGCTGATGAATCATCCAATCAATGGGTGTTCAATAGAAAATACCTTTTTCTACTTCACAATCTTCTGCTGGGACTGTAAATACATAAGAAGTGACATATTCCGTTATATCCCCCAACATCTGAACAATCAAATAAGAGACAAATGAAACCAGCTCTACCCTGACCACACCCACTTACACCCCAACATTCCACCAATCCTCTCGAACTCTGGCAACGTTTCCACAAAGCCCCTCCATTTTCAGCTCCGAGATGTCGGACTGTCCTTTCGAAAAACGAGACAGTTCGGAGGCACATCCTGGAGCAGGACCACGACCTTAAAACAGCAATAGGGGATAAACCAACTATCACCTTTAGACGCAGTAAGAACTTCAGAGACAGGCTCATTCGGAGCCATTACTACAATACACCCAATCCCACCTGGCTGTCCAATAAAACAAAGGGCTGCTATAAATGTGGGACCTGCAAAGCGTGCCCATGGATAAGAAAAGCAACTAAAATTGAAGGGAGATCAGATATAAAGGAGTATTTCATCAAGGAGTTCATCAACTGTAAGACAAAAGGGGTCATTTATATCATGAATTGTGAATGTGGCAAAAACTATATTGGGAAAACCAAACGTGAACTGAGACGAAGGATCTTAGAACACGTAGGCGACGTGATACACAAAAGAAATACATCAGTCGCCAACCACATTAACAAATATCATGATGGTAACACCTCGGCTATGAGATTTACAGGTGTAGAACACATTCAACCCACCACGAGAGTAGGGGATATTAACAAAAAGCTTTTACAATGCGAGTCACGGTGGATATACTGGTGTCAAAGCAAATCGCCAAATGGTTTGAATGAGGGATTCACATTTGCACCATTTCTTTAATGCAGTCAAAATAACTGCATTGATCTGGGAATAATCTTTACTTAACTTAAAAATGTATATTTATATTGTTCTCTTCAATTTAATTTTGATATTATATATACTCAGAACTACACTAATACTTTTTGATTTAGGACACTGGCACAATTCGCCTCCTTTCTCGTATCTCTAATCATGTCCAGGATCAGGTTGTAGATATTTATATAAGAAACTACTATGAAATTCATTCTGGAGCCGATCTTGTCACCTTATTAAGTTTGAAACCCCAGTAATGTTAAGGGTTCAGCAGCCGGTCCCATACAATGTTAGTATTGGGGAAATGTACTGGCAACCGCCTGCTGTCTCACTATGAGGTGAAGCAACAAGACACGCACTTCCGCCAGCACATAATAGAGACATGGGCGTAATACCGGAAGTGACGTCACACGAACACGCGGAACCGGAAGTGACGTCACGGACATGCTGAACGCCGAGATCAGCGCTAGTAGCCTATTTAAAGGGGAGAAAGGAGCGCGACCAGCACTTATACCCCTGACGAAGCTGCTTGTCAGCGAAACGCGTAGGGCGTCGTAGGTGGAAGGTGGTGTGAATAGCTCCCACTCTTTCCAACGTAGCTAGGCAGAAAACTTTGCTGGGGGAAGGGTGGAAGGGTGGAAACCAGCACTATTGGGGTAATACTGAGGAATATCCCTATTGAGCAGGTACTGACAATGGGTATTTAAACCTGCTACTAAATATTTTGCACATACCCACCACCTTTCCAACCTACGCTCTGAGTTTTTAATTGTGTGTTATTTTAGGGACATGGTCCCGCACGGCGTAGCATTTTTTCACGCTGTGAGTATGTATGCTGGTGTGGCCAAATGAGCAATTCTTTTAAAACAGTTTGAATTAAAAGTTATATTTTAACATTTTGTAGCAATCTTGGCTTGAACTGGTTGGCTGCAGCTGAATTGGAGGGGTGTGTCACTCTCCAGCATTCAGTGTAGCTGTTTGGTGCCTTTACAGTTCGGAGGTATGTTTATAACATAACACATTACAAATCTCGTATGACATCACTGACCTGAAAGTACACAGCATTCCCTATGACATCAGTGATTATTTCAATGTGTTTCGCTACACTGGCTTTGAATTAAAATTTTGTATACATTTTTATAAAATAAGACCTGCTAATGGTTCATTAAGATGGTGGGTTCCTACAGAACTTGACAGATAGAAACCCTTTTAGCTTGGTAGCTACTTGTCAGGTCAATCTGCCTGGAAATGTAATTTTGGCTAAAGTATTTCCCCATGTCATTTCCTCCAAGTGAAGAGAAGTAATGAACAGGTAAAGATCAGGTGAGTGGGTCCCCTCTTCATATAAAGCTAGGAGCTGTATAAATCGTGACATTTGGCTGTGGACCTTTGGTGTTGGTGTGATGGTGGAATCAGAGAGCTTGGTGTTGGGGAATGATTAGCCACGAACCCTAGGTTTGTACTGGGTCTTAGAAAGTAGAATGTCTAAGACCCAGAAAGAGCATCAATGAAGGCTGGATCCTGTGTATCACTTCATCTGGTCATTATTCTACTACTGGCCCTAGCTCCAGTCAGACCCAAGAATTCCTCTTACCTTCAAACTTATATTAATGGATAAGACAACTTGCCACACTGCAGGAATCTTTCTAGAATCCCCAGTTGAGGATTTGGAAAACAAGAGGGTGGTCACCTTGCCTGACCATTTGTCTTCTCCTAGATGAGACACTTCCTTGGGCTCTTGCTTTGTTCTAGAAGGAAGGTCATCTGTCTAGAATGGTTATGGCTATGTTGTGTTGTGTAGCATCATGGTCCTAGAGGAATGTTGTTTCATTTCACTGTGTACTGTACAAACGTATATGGATGAAATGGCAATAAACTCACTCTTGACTCTTGACTTGACCGGTACATCTTCTCATTCCTGTTTCAAAAGCTCCTTGTTGATTCTTTCCCATTTCCCTCACACTTGGCCACACTTGCTTCTTCATCCAAGAACCTAAAATGGAAATGATTATTCTTCTGCTCCTCCATCCCCCAAATAATCTATGTGGTTTGTCTGTCTGTCTCTAACAGTAGAAGCAGTCTGTTTAGTGAACCCCTCAAGCTTCTCACTCTGTACCCAAATCTCTTTAAAAAATAACTTAGCAGCCTCTACAGAATTCTACAAATCAATTTCTACAAAGAATCGTCAACAGAGCTCTGAATATTGCATGTAAATGTGGAAAAAAAACAAACAAATCCAACTTGTTAATATGAGAAGCCCACTCCCTACTTCATTAGATGCATTAGGTGAAGTGGTAATCTTGCTGGCTGGAATACAATAAAACCATTATGGAATAGACAATAGTCTGAAGCTCTCAGGCCATGTCTCCAATGGTTGCGCAAATGGAGGAGAAACACATAAAAACAGAGTTTGTGGGTAAAAATTAATGATCTCATTCACATTATATAAAGATAAAAGTGATTAATCACCTCGGAGAAGAAAGGCATTGAGGATTCAGCCCTTATGCAAGTCGGTCACATACAAAGAGCTTTTGTTCCTGCGCTGAAAACAGATGCGTTCAACGTTGTGTCCTGTATTTATTTCCTTGTTTATTTGTAATGGAGGAAAAGGTAAAGGATGATACTAAAAATGGGTTCTATATTATGTATATGTGTATGTAAAGTATATATATATATGTGTGTGTGTAAACCCAAAAATTATATTTTGCCCAATGAAAGAAAATGTAACTCTCCACAATGTAGACACCCCCAGTTATTTAAGTCACGGTTCCTTGGAAAGTAAGCTACTAGAATTGATGTTTCTATTGTTCAGTCCTTCGATTAGGGATGCACTGAATCTACTATTTTGTATTCGGCCGAACCCCCGAATCCTTTGAGAAAGATTCGGCCGAATACTGAACTGAAACCGAATCCTAATTTGCATATGTAAATTAGGGCTGGAAAGGGGAAAACGTTTTTTACTTCCTTGTTTTGTGACAAAAAGTCATGTGAATTCCCTCCCTGATCCTAATTTGCATATGCAGATTAGGATTAAGATTCAGTTGGCCGGGCAGAAAGATTCGTTCCAAATCCGAATCCTGCTGAAAAAGGCCAAATCCGGGATTCAGTGCATCCCTACCTTCGGTTACCAACTGTCCCATTGGTCGTTATCAACATTATGGCTTTGCATGATCCCCACTTTCGAGCACATACAACATGAAACCACCGTATCTTCCTTGTTGTGAACGCAGACAACTTCTTGGTCAGATGATCAAGCATTCCGTTAGGAAGAACTACATTATACTCCCGTATCCCTAGTTGAGGATTTGGAAAGTGAGGAATTGCTTACCTCGATGCACCATATGGCCTTCTCCTAGATGAGACACTTCCCTGGGCTTCTGCTTTGTTCTAGCAGTAGGGTCATCTGTCTAGAACTGTATATCTTCTGATTTAACGTTCAAAAGCTCTTTGTTGGTTCTTTCACATCTTCCTCATCTTTTTAGTGATAGGGTCATATTCACTTTTCAACAAGAGGCGATGTCCCATATATACCATGAAACCATCATATCTTACCTGTGAACAGAGAAAAATTCTTGGCCATATGGTCAAGAAGTTTCTTCTGTCCATCTGAATCAAGCATGCCATTAGGAAGGACTACGTTACACTCCTATAACTGCATGATGTCCCTGAGTACCTTTTGGGCATCTTACATTGTGGCCCCCTAAAAGAAGCTATGTAAAACTTCAGGGCCCTACTCCCAACCTTCAGGGCCCTCCTCCCAAACTTCAGGGCCCTCCTCCCAAACTCCAGGGCCCTCCTCCCAAACTTCAGGGCCCTCCTCCCAACCTTAAGGGCCCTTCTTCCAACCTTCAGGGCCCTACTTCCAACCTTCAGGGCCCTCCTCTCCTCCACATTTTCTTGTATTTGTTTAAAACAATATTCACATTTCCAGTGGCGAAAAAAACATATGAACGTTAATAAATACTGCTGATACTGCTGTTGTCTTTAACAATACCCTGCCTTATATCCAAAACCATATCCAGCTACCGGCCAAAACCACGTCCTTCCTCTAATGACCATAGACTTTGAGGGTGAGAAACTATGGCATTGGGCTTTGACCCCGCAAGTAAAAATAATCAGTAAATATTCTGTCTTACTTTCCCTCAGTATCGGACTGGGAGGACAGGGGCCCACCAGCAAATCTTAGACCGTGGGCCCACTTTTCAAACTATTATTGCTCCTCTCCTCAGTCAGCCTCTTTATTCTCCTAGTCTTTTATCTCTACAGACTTTACTCAATTCTTCCATGAATAAGCCTATTAAAGAAATAGGGAATGACCATGAAATAGGCCAAATGATTAGAAACAAGAGCCCCACTGACACCTGGGCCCACCGGGAGTTTTCCTGGTATCCCAGTGGGCCAGTCCGACACTGCTTTCCCTTTTCTACAGCTAAATGACCACAGACTTAACATGGTATTCTATTGTTCCAGATGGGATGTCACGTAAATGTTCTATAAGATATTTTGAAAGACTGTTTAATTGTGGAGCGTTTTTAAAGCTCGAGTGACGGGCATATGACGGGCATAGAAGCGCTGCAGCTGGCATGTATAATACTGAGAATCACCAGCCTTTTCTTTGTGAATTGAAGCAGCTGTTTGTGATTTGAAACAATAACATGAGAAAAACATGGGGGGAAACAAGGACAGTTGGTTTATTTTGTCCTTCGCTTATGTTTCACCATTTCTTGGAATTTTAGCCCCAGAATACACAGGTTTAATGTTAAATAATATACAGAGGGAGACATAGCAATATCTTTTTTCACTTGTGACATTATTTGTGTATATAAGTCCAATGTATAAGGCAATAACACAAGTGTAGTCACTTGTTTCTGAAAAATAGTTCCCAACTGCTTTTTATAGGTTGCAGTTACCAATATACAGGTATGGGATTCGTTATCTGGAAACTCGTTATCCACAATGCTCCGAATTACAGGATGACCATCTCCCATAGACTCCATTTTGTCCAAATAATCCACATTTTTATAGTTTATTTACTTTTTCTGTGTAATATAATAGTACAGGTATGGGATCCATTATCCAGAAACCCATTATCCAGAAAGCTCCGAATTAAGGAATTAGGTCCTTTTTTTTTAAATAATAAAAAAAAAAAATTACGGAATGTCTCCCATAGGTCCTTTTTCTGTGTAATAATAAAACAGTAGCTTGTACTTGATCCCAGCTAAGATATAATTAATCCTTATTGGAGGCAAAACCTGCCTATTGGGTTTATTTAATGTTTACATGATTTTCTAGTAGACTTAAGCTATTGAGATCCAAATTACAGAAAGATCCATTATCTGGAAAACCCCAGGTCCCAAGTATTCTGGATAACAGGTCCGATACCTGTATCTTGTACCTGATCCAGACTAAGATATAATTAATCCTTATTGCAGGCAGAACAATCACATTGGGTTTATTTAATGTTGAAATGATTTTCTAGTAGACTTAAGATACAAAATCAAAATTACATAAAGATCCATTATCCAGAAAACCCAAGGTCCTGAGCATTCTGGATAGCAGGTCCTATACCTGTATCTTCTACTTGATCCCAAATAAGTTATAATTAATCCTTATTGCAGGCAGAACAATCCCATTGGGTTTATTTCATGTTTAAATGATTTTCTAGTAGACTTAAGAAAGAAAATCCAAATTTCATAACGATCCATTATGCAGAAAACCCAAGGTCCTGAGCATTCTGTATAACAGGTCCCATACCTGTATCACTTTATAATTGTGGAACGACTCATCCATTAAAGGGATAACTATAATTTCCAATATATGAGACACATCTGTTTTCACCAGTCCACTCACCCAGGGCCCCAAAACAAATGTAGGGCCCCCCAAATCTCCACATTATGTTATCCTGCTGCCTACGCCATTCTACATGTGCATACAGACCAGTCTGAACTGGTGCAATCAAGAAGATGGCATGGGGTGGTTGTAACATAGGTCCAGGCCCTCCTCTCCCCTAGAATCCCTGCAGAAATCCCTGCGGCATGTTAACTAATATTGGAGATAAATATGTGGAGAGATTTCTGGAGATGTTGCCCATGGTGACCAATCAGAAATTAGATTTAAACAGCCACCTATAAGTTAGAAAACAAAATCAAAGATCTGATTGGTTGCTATGGGCGACATCTCCCTGGACTTATTGCAGTTATGGGTAGAGGTCTGCAAGATGAACTTCAAGATCAACACTCTGTAGTTCCTTGTCCTGTAGAATAACCTGGCACTTGTTCAAACTCCTATTTTGCTTTTATTTCATGACTTTGATGATGACCCCCCATTTAATGAAAACATACCCCTCTAATGCCAATTTCTAAGAAATATTAGAAGTCATTATTGACTTCTGTGCCTGATGGATTCGGTAATGGATAAGGTATCTCAGTGCTCAGGTATTGCCATTTCAAAAATGAACACTTCAGTGGTCCTTTGTGGACAACACTATTGACAGGGACACGTTGGTATCACTTTAATATTTGTATGTGATGGTTTGGTTTCCTCTGGGAAAGGCTTCCCTTATCTCTGCTGGGCCGTGTCAACCTTATTAAAATGAAATATTTGCCCAAATTTTTATATGTGTTCTGGAATACCCCGTGCTGGTTAACTAAAACCAGCTGAATTCACTAATTATTTCATTTATATGGAGCAAAAAGTTCCCTAGAATTAGCAAACACTCATTACAGAGGGAGATTACTACAGGGAGTCTAGTCTTAGCGGATTTTCACATGTATTATTTTGGCATCAGTTCTGGTTACAATACGATGGTGATTTGTATCGCTGTACTCAAACCCAGCTACGGTGCTGGAAGCAACGGTAGTAGCTTCACTGGAGGCTTTACGTGTCCTGCCATATAGGGGAGCGGAGGCACACCAAACTCTTACCATTTCAATGAAGAACACATTAAAAGCTTGGACTGTAGCTCAGAAATTACTCTGGTCTAAATTTGAACAGACTCACTCCCCTCATGTTCCTCTCTGGTGAAACCCAGGACTGCAACATTCGATGGGTCTGCCTGACAGCCACTGGTGGGCTAGATTGGGAATTAAGTATATGCGAGACTTATATCCAGAGGGCCAGTTGTTACGACTTGATCGGGTGCAACTTACAGAGCTGCTAACCCAAAATGTTCGATTCAGATATTTTCAACTTCATCACACAGTGATAAGCCAATTTACGGCAAGGGGTCCTAACCTCTAAGCCACTACACTAGAGACTTCAGCTGGAAACCATGTCTAAACCTCTCTCGACTATTTATCAGGTCCTCATGCTCCCTAATAATCAAAGGCAACTCCCTTGTGAAGCCAAATGGAGCTTGGACATACCCACAACTGGTACCACACGACGTGGTCCTGTATTGAGATTCAGGACTATTGGACAAAGGTTTTCACCTTTATTTCTAAAGTTATGGTGCTCCAGATTGAACATACTCCAGCTACTGCACTACTGGGGCTAACCACAGGAATTGTCTTTTCCAAGGAAAGTAGAGTGTTCCTCCAGACTCTCTTATATTTGCAAAAAAAATGATTGTTCTTAAATGGAACAGACCGTTAGCACCTACCATAGAGGCATGGAAAGCATTGGTCAACACAGCTCTACCATTCTACAAAGAAGCCTACATAGTCCGGGGATGTCTAGACAAATTTATAGACATTTGCCTACTCTGGATTTTAAACTCGGACACTAATAAGCAAGGTACTATAGTTACTGTGCTTACTAAGTATTCTGGTGAGAAATATAAGGGTATTTTTCCTCCCTTTCTAATATCACACCCTGCTTCTATCATATCTAGATTAAATGGAGTATTGTGCATACATACAAACGTTTGTGTTTTGAAAATTCAAAATAAAAGCATTAAAAAATATAAAAATAAAAAGAAGACAAAAAAAATAAACTCAATAACAGTTTCACTATATCCGTTCCGTTGTATGAGCTTTTTCGTAAGGAAATAGAATGATAACCTTCTGCGAGGCGGCAGAATTTGCCCTTCAAGTAAGTGTACTTCTATTTATTTCAATCTAGCACACTCGATTGTATTTTCATTGACCAATCTCTTAGAGCCATTTGTCTAGCGTGCGAGAGATCCTCTAAATCACGGAGCATTATGCATGAGATTGCATTATTTCCAAACTGGGGAAGCAATAACCGGCGCGGCTATAGAAACTATTTCATGACAATTACATTTAAATCACTTTCATGATCTTCCAAGCTACGGTCCCTCTACAGTAACTTTTCTACAATTGTCTCATGGAAATACAGTCTTGTGTTTGCCTTGCAAGGAAAAAATATTATAGGAAATGTTTTTCGTTTGAAAAATTTAGACCTTCAAAAAATTTGTACCTGTTGCTTTTTTGATTGTTGTTATCCTTTATATAACTTCAACATATACTACATGGACAAAAGTAAGTGGAGTCTGGCCAACATCCTCCAAAAACCCAGGGGATTCATATGAAGTTTCCCCTCCTATAACAGCCTCTACTAGATGTTGGAAAATTGTTGCTGTGATTTAACTTCCATAATTCAAAAATTTAATTGGGCAATGATGTTGGAGATCGGCCTGGCTCACAGTCAGGGTTTCAGTTGATCCCATGGGGGTTCAGTTGGGTTGGAGTCAGGGTTCTGTGCAGGACAGTCATGTTCTTCCACTCCCATCTCGGCAAACCCATTCTGTACGGACTTCACTTTGTGCATATTACTGTGCTGAAACCAGAAAGGGTATTCTCCGAATTGTTCTACTGATTAGAAATCATGAAATTGTCCCAAATGTCGATTTGCTCTGGTGGCACCTATGTTGTGGCCTTAATGAAAATCCGCCCATGAAGATTATGTAGATTCCATTACTTAAAGATATTCTTGTTTTATCGGTCGAAATAAATCTTTAAAAATGCAACTGAAAAAAATTGATAGCTAAAACCTTTAACATCCAAGTTTTAAATGAACAATGCGATTTCCGTTGAAATTGAATTGAAATTGTGCCTTAATGAGATCGAATTTGACTTTTCTTGTAAATATAGGAGGCCATTGTTTTAAATCCTGACTTAAATTGCTGGAAAGCAACATTTTTTCAAAACTCATGAGTTAATAGTGCCACTCCAGCAGAATTCTACACTGAAATCTGTTTTTTTTTAAAGAAAAAGCTGATTTTTTTTTATATTTAGTTTTGAAATTGGCATGGGGTAAGATTAGATAAGTTGACTGGCAGTCACATATTAAAGTTATACCCTGTACAATGTGAAAGTATGTTTTGACGTATTTTCACCCATGATAGGGCTGCAGGGTAGCGATGGGCGATTAAATTCGCCAGACGAGCATTCGCAGTGAATACATTTGCAAAACTGCAGTGAAAAATCTGCCTTGTCAGAATAGTTACGCACAAAAAACTTCTTGCACCTCGAAATTATTTGGACGCCCATTGACTTTAATGTATCAAATTGCCGCGCATGAAAATTATTTTGACGCCCATTGACTTCAATCTGTTTCGCTAATTTTTCGCAGTTTTGCGAATTTCCCAGTAAATTTGTGGTATATCCCTTTTTCATAAACTATTTTTTGTGGACTTTGGACTTATATGGACAGAAATGATAGCCCACTTGGGTTGGATTTCTATGTAGATGTGTAATTAATTATGCCCGCGTGGAACGGGGCCTATCAGCAGCCTAACAATGGAACAATAGGCAGCTAAGCAGATAGCAGCTACCTAACACCTCTGCCAAAGGATTTTTTACGTTGCAAACCCCACCTATTGGTAGACATGAGAATAGCAGCCAAGCAGGAAAAGCTCTAGGGAGCACGATTTAGGTCATGGTAAAATACAATGAGAAGGGGAGAAACAATAGCTGTCTCAATGCAGTTCCATCCTAAAGTGCTGGCTAATTCTCAAAGCTCTGGATCAGGCACAATGTACTGAGATGGCTCCTCCCCAGCTAAAAAAAATGAATCTGTTGGTTCAAGAATAACATTTTAAATGGCAAATTATTTGCAATGTAAACAGTGTCATTTAGAAATACAAAGTAAACCATAAAAATCATGACAGAAACCCTTTAAACTGGAAAAAAAATAATCTGAGTTTAAGCCTAGAGGATTGTCCATATTTATGTTTCCTAAAAAAAACATTTTTTCTATGATAGTTGGGATTTTTCCATCAAATGTTCATAATTACTGCAAATTCTGCAGAAATTACTGCAGAATTCTACACTGAAATCTGTTTTTTTAAAAGAAAAAACTGATTTTTTTTATATTTAATTTTGAAAATTGGCATGGGGTAAGATTAGATAAGTTGACTGGCAGTCACATATTAAAGTTATACCCTGTACAATGTGAAAGTATGTTTTGACGTATTTTCACCCATGATAGGGCTGCAGGGTAGTGATGGGCGATTAAATTCGCCAGGCGAGCATTCGCAGTGAATACATTTGAAAAATCAGCCTTGTCAGAATAGTTACACACAAAAAATTATTTGGACGCCCATTGACTTCAATGTGTTTCGCTAATTTTTCGCAGTTTTGCGAATTTCCCAGTAAATTTGTGGTATATCCCTTTTTTATAAACTATTTTTTGTGGACTTTGGACTTATATGGACAGAAATGATAGCCCACTTGGGTTGGATTTCTATGTAGATTTGTAATTAATTATGCCCGTGTGCAACGGGCCCATCAGCAGCCTAACAACGGAACAATAGGCAGCTAAGCAGATAGCAGCTACCTAACACCTCTGCCAAAGGATTTGTTTACGTTGCAAACCCCACCTATTGGTAGACATGAGAATAGCAGCCAAGCAGGAAAAGCCCTATGGAGCACGACTTAGGTCATGGTAAAATACAATGAGAAGGTGAGAAACAATAGCTGTCTCAATGCAGTTCCATCCTAAAGTGCTGGCTCCTTCTCAAAGCTCTGGATCAGGCACAATGTACTGAGATGGCTCCTCCCCAGCTAAAAAAAAACGAATCTGTTGGTTCAAGAATACAATTTTAAATGGCAAATTATTTGCAATGTAAACAGTGTCATTTAGAAATACAAAGTAAACCATTAGAATCATGACACAAACCCTTTAAGCTTAAAAAATAATCTGAGTTTAAGCCTAGAGGATTGTCCATATTTATGTTTCCTAAAAAAACATTTTTTCTATGATAGTTGGGATTTTTCCAAGAAATGTTCATAATTACTGCAAATAAAAAAGAAAATGACAATTTTTTCAGTGATTGTGATCCCCAGTGATTTGTGGTTTTCACAGGGCTGCCTGAGTCAAAACTGTCTGTCTGGATTTCCAAAGTCGGAAATCCATCTAGAACTGCGGTGAATTTCATGGTGGACAAACAATTGGCAGCATAACCTTCACCCCATGATAATATGCACACCCCTTAAATGTCATCATCCCACCCCCTGACATCATGATAGGTGGAAACCCTCTGTTAAGGTGGCCATAGATGCATTAATAATATCATACAAAACTAATTTTCGGTGTTGTATAGTGGGAGACTGATATCTGCAGAAGACTTGGAAATCCGTTGGCTCATCAATTGGGCTGGCCGGAGAATTTTGATCAGACGCCTTTGCCCAAAATCAAAGGAAATAATCTCAGTAAAAGTCGTTAGCGAACACAATTTTTTATTGTCATTTTTAATAAATGTTCCCCAAAATATTGTTTCCCTATGTTAATACTGCTCCTAAATAATATAGGCATGGGACCTTTTATCCAGAATGCTCGGGACCTGGGGTTTTCTGGACAACGGATTATCTTTCCATAATTTGGACCTTCATACCTTCAGTTTACTAGAAAATCATATAAATATTAAATAAACCCAATAGACTGGTTTTGCCTCCAATAAGGATTAATTATATCTTAGTTGGGATCAAGTACAAGCAACTGTTTTATTATTACACAGAAAAAGGGAATTATTTTTTAATGTGAATGATTTGATGAAAATGGAGTCTATGGGAGACATTCTAATCTTAATTCTGAGCTTTTTGGATACCAGGTTTCCAGATAAAGGATGCAATACCTGTAGTTGCTATGTTGTATGTACCAAGGCTAAGATATAAAACCCTGGGGTCGACTATTAGGGGCCGATTCATGAAGCTCGAGTGAAGGATTCGAATGAAAAAAATTCGAATTTCGAAGTATTTTTTTGGTACTTCGACCATCGAATTGGTTAAATTCGTTCGAATTCGAACGAAATCGAACGAATCGAACGAAAAATCGTTCGACTATTCGACCATTCGATAGTCGAAGTACTTCCCCTTTAAAAAAAACTTCGACCCTCTACTTCGGCAGGTAAAACCTACCGAAGTCAATGTTAGCCTATGGGGAAGGTCCCCATAGGCTTGCCTGTGATTTTTTGATCGAAGGATTTTCCTTCGATCGTTGGATTAAAATCCTTCGAATCGTTCGATTCGAAGGATTTAATCGTTCGATCGAACGAAAAATCCTTCGATCGATCGATCGCAGGATTAGCGCTAAATCCTTCGACTTCGATATTCGAAGTCGAAGGATTTCAATTCGAGGGTCGAATTTCGAAGTATTTTTAACTTCGAAATTCGACCCTTAATGAATCTGCCCCCAAGACTCATTATTTCTGGTTGGCATTTAATTACTAGTCTTACTGCTTTAGCTGATTGGTGGATTTATACTGTTGAAGGCTCAGTAGGTTGAGATAAAATGACTTCAGGTTCTTATCTGCTGCCAATTAACATCTATCATTAATTGGTCTATTCATTCCGGTGACGGAGAACATTAGCATCTCTCTCTATGGAACATGCGGCTAAGTGGTAATTTAATGAGCTATTGTGTGAGTAACAGGAACAGAGTGTATTAAGGTTTATCAGAGAACAACGCAGTAACAAGGAGAGAATAGACTAGTTTGTTTGTGATGTCGTCAAACATTAAAGGGTCCCCTGCTCGGGTTTCCCCACCTCCCCTACCAACATAGTTACATAGTTACACAGTTACATAGTTAAATTGGGTGTAAAAAAGACAAAGTCCATCAAGTTCAACCCCTCCAAATGAAAACCCAGCCCCATACACACACCCCTCCCTACTGTCACATAAATGATATATACCCATATCTATACTAACTATAGAGTTTAGTATCACAATAGCCTTTGTATTATGTCTGTCCAAGAAATCATCCAAGTCCCTCTTATAGTCATTAACTGAATCATCACCCGGCAGTGCATTCCCCAACCTCACTGTCCTCACTGTGATGAACCCCCTACTCTGTTCCTTTAAATGAAACTTCTTTTCCTCTAGTCTGAAGGGGAGGCCTCTGGTACGTGATTCTCTTTATGGGTAAAAAGGTCCCCTGCTATTTGTCTATAATGTCCTCTAATGTACTTGTAAAGTCTAATCATGTCCCCTCACAAGCGCCTTTTTTCCCCCAGAGAAAACAACCCCAACCTTGTCAGTCTCCCCTCATAATTTAACTCTTCCCTCCCTCTAACCAGTTTAGTTGCACTTAGTCTCTGCACTCTCTCCAGCTCATTTATATCCCTCTTAAGGACTGGAGTCCAAAACTGCCCCCATACTCCAGATGAGACCTCACCAGGGACCTATAAAGAGACAGAATTATGTTTCATCCCTTGAGTTAATGCCCTTTTTTATACAAAAACTTTATTTGCTTTAGTAGCCACAGAATGACACTGCCCAGAATTAGACAACGTGTTATCTACAAAGACCCCAAGATCCTTCTCATTTAAGGAAACTCCCAACACACTGCCATTTAGTGTATAACTTGCATTTATATTATTTTTGTCAAAGTGCATAACCTGCATTTATCAACATTGAACCAAACAAATGGGTCCTGCAGGTTGGCAGCTGCCATGTTTGGCATCAAAGACCCAATGGTGGTGATTGGCAATCAGAGGCATGCACGCTAAAAGCCAGGAACATTTTGGGAGTCTAGCTTATGTGGTTGGAGAAGGGAGCAGTGCCGTTCAAGAACACTATTGTGTGAAACATTGGTTCAATTCTCATTTTAAGTGTCAGCTTAATATCATTGGGCTGCTTTATGGATTCCTAATTACAGACCTTTATAACCCATAACTTGGTATATCTATCGCGCATCTGACTGGGGGTCCAGGGCCCATCAGGGATTCCATCTCAGGTCCCCACACACCCCAACCCCACCCCAACAGTATCCCTCCTGCACTGGCCGATACATTTTCAACCAGGGTGGTGGTGGGTCCATGAGGGGGTGGATCGATGATGTACTGACACAAGCGGGGCTGGACCTGCCATCAGGATCAATATGTGAGCCAAAGACAAGAGTTAAGCTTGGTGAGATGGAGCTTATTTATGGGATTTGGGGCAGATCAGGAGGAGATCTAGCTGGAAGACTAATTATTACAAATATACTGGCAAGTGCATCACTGGTAAATTTGTAATATCGGCCTTGGCGTTTATTTTATTGGCTAGGTCATTGAAATACTGGCAACCCTAGTTATACCGCTGCCTCTCCAGTGCCCGCGGGAAACGTCTTCATACACTTGCTCCAGTCTTCAGGTCTTCAGTGCACGTCTACTGATATTGCTTGGGGAGGAGGGGATGAGACAATATGGGGGTTATTTATCCTAATTTATCTGCGTTTTTAAAATAAAAAAGTCAGACCAAACTAGGATCCACCATTTGACCTTATTTTTTGTATTAAAAAAGCACAATTTAATCGGATCAGGGAAAAACTGGATAAACTCAAGTTAAAACCTGAATCATACGATTTTTTTCTCAAATAGCTCAATTTTTTTGTGCTTTTTCCCAAAAAGCCCAGATTTGTTTGATTTTTGCCCAAAAAGCTCTAAATAGTTGGATTTTCAGGCTAATTCCAGCACAGACCACAGAAAGTTCCAAATCGGATAGGGACCTCTCCCGTTGACTTATATTCAACCTCGGCAGTTCTGAGATGCCGGATTTTTGGATTCAGCTTTTTCCATCCTTGGGATATAATACATTTTTCGAGTTTTTGGCATTTGAACTATAATAAATAACCCCCTATAAATTTATTATACCATCAGAAATGTATAATAAAAAAGGTCCACATCTTAGATAAAATAATTGTCATATTAGGTTCTTAGCCTAAGGAAGTCTATGGCAGCATTGCCCACCTTCTGAAAAGGCAGAACCAATATCCCTGGGCCAGTAAGAATCCCTTGCCCATAAATTCTCCAAGTCTATACTGTGGCCACTTTCTTCCTCTCTCAGAGTCGTCTCTTTTGTTTTTGTATTCTCTGTGGGTTTAGAGAAAAACAAGAGAATTGGAATACATTTTGCATGGGAAAGTGAGACAATATAATGCACCTTAATGCAGCGGCACTTTCCATCCTGGGGATATTATTTGCTCTTAGTGAAGTGGCTCAGCGCAGCGGTGTCTACAGCTCTTCAACAGCTGCATAATTCATTAAATATTCATATTCTAATAACAAAAAGTCACATTGGTTTTGAACATATTAAATACAGAACACAGATATATGTCAAAGGCATCCCTTGTACGGTCAGTGATCATTACATGTTTTGCTTTCCCCGTTTACTAAAGGCATATTTATCAGGCAACATTATATTTTTTTGGGTTGACATTCCCTATTAATATTCCGCAGCATAGCTGTATGTATCTGAAAGAAGACACCTAATGAAGCCTCTGGTATTGTTTGGTGTAGCAGACAGCTGAAGGGTCCACTAGAGACACACACGGAGCACTTCAGTGATTCCCGTCTGCACATTTCAGTGCACTTGCTTTGCACAAAGGCAGAGAAAGAAGAATTAGCAAGGACTCGGGGGATATTAAGAGCTTTGCAAACTGCCCATGAATATACATGACTGCAACCCCGTGAAATTGGGAGCCAAGAATGATAACCTAAGGACACGGATGAAGCACCTGCCAGGAGATTGCAGTGATCAGCTCCAGTAAATATTTGACTTATAATCGAAAGTAGTCACTGCAGAGGCTGGAGGGCTGAGCGGAAGCAACACGCAGCCCCACTGTAGCTGTTGGGCAACCACTGTCATCATGTTCATTGAGTTGCCCGGTACTCAAGTTAATTTTAAATGACTGCTGGAGGGCTGCAATCTCCCAAATTATATGTACTGGATGCTGCTTAGATTAATTTACGCCCAAACATAAGCAGCCTGGAAATATAAGGCTTCCTCCGAATTTCATAATATTGGTCTGAATCGTCGGTTCCTTTTTACTGACAATTCTGTAACCCCATCAACTCTCCTTATGTTGGTGTTCAAAGTCCGATTTTATCTCAACATTTTCTGCCACATACTCCAATCAAATACGCTCAGGTTTTTTTACGCTTATTTATTATTACATTTTTCCTAAAATTTGCTTTGCGGGAAAAAAACCTAAAATTTTCAAATTTTTTTGAGGTTTTCATCCCGAAAACTCAGATTTCTTATGTTTCTTGCCCAAAAACTCCAAAAACTTTCACATTTATTTATTATTAAATTTTACCCAAAATTTGCTTAGAAAAAAAATCAGATTTTCATGATTTTTTTGGGGTTTTCACCTGAATACTCAGATTTCTTATGCTTTTTGCCCGAAAACTCCAAAAACTTTGGGGTAACGCAGGAAACCCAGTGCACATCAAAAAATCATTGGGACTTCTCCCATTGACTTTTATGCAAACCTCGACAGGTCTGAGATGCTGGATTTTCTGATTGTGACTTTTCCATCATTGGGGTTTAATAAATTCCAAAATTTCCCTAGGTGTGCAGCTTACCTAATGGCACGGGACAAAACCTGAGCCACTCCGCAGTAGTAGAGACTTTGTACCTGGTACTTATCAGTGCAGTGCCTACACCTAGTGGGATCTGGGAATGCACCTACGGGTGGTCCCACTAGGGAACAGTATTAACACACACACAGGGGGCTATTTACTAAACTCTGAATGCAAAAATCCTAAAAAATTTGGATTTCTTTAATAAAATCAGACTTTTAAAAAATCACGAATTTTTCTGAATTTCTTAAACCCCGAGGATGGAAAAGTAAGAATCTGAAAATCTGGCATCTCAGACCTGTCGAGGTTGCATATAAGTCAATGGGAGAAGTCCCAATGATTTTTTGATGTGCGCTAGGTTTCATGCAATACCCCAAAGTTTTCTGAGTTTTCGGGCAAAAAGCATAAGAAAGCTGAGTTTGGGGTGAAAAATCTGAAACAATCGTGAAAATCAAAGCAAATTTCCACAAAGCAAATTTCAATGAAGTTCAATGAATAAGATTATCAGTATACAACCCCTTCCCTTCACACTTTGTTGTGACTGTTGTGTTACCAGGGAAGGGGGGATTATCTGTGCACTAGTAATCCAATTCCCTGGCATAGTATTGGTGCAAGCATATAGTGAAGCATAGTTCCAAAAGGATGCCAATAATTTAAGTTGGGTGGTTCTTCTAGAGAGAAGAAAAAAACACACATCTGATTGGACGGTTCTGCTAACTAAACTAGGCAAATTTAGTTCAACTAACCACATCACCCTATATTGCATGTATTTTTGCATGGTCGCCAACATGTGCCAAGGGGTTTGAGACAAAGGGGGGCAGATTTATTTAATCCGAATTTTTACGTTTTTGTAATTTTTAAAAAAAAAAATAAACTCGAATCAAATGGAATGTAGTTCCCGCCCCCTGGCAGGTATACAAAAAACGTGATTGCATTATATAGGGAAATATAAATTGATTGCGATAACATACTACAATTAATTTTCGAAATATCTAGAAATGTTTTCAACAACTCAAATTTTAAAATAGCTTAAATATTAAAAATACACTTACCATTGATTTCTATATAAGCTCACTGCTTTTAGATTTCAAAATTTTAATTTGAGTTTTTGATGGGGTTTTTTTGTTTGATAAATCTTTCACAGCAAAAACTCAATTGCGAAAAAATATTATCTGGAATTTTAATAACTCAGCCCCTTAGAAGCAGATTAATAGATTTTAAATAAATCTGCTTTTTTAAATCAATTTGAGTTTATTCTATGTTTATTCAATGTTTTGTATGAATTGAATTGGAAAATTACGTTTGTTAAGTCATGGAAAGAAACTAAATCAGAACCAAAATCGGATTGTTTTATTTACTTTTTTAGACGCTTGCCAGGTTTTAGTTGCCATAATTGTTTTCTTTTGAATCATAAATTCAAGTCCAGAATTTGGAAACATTTTAATAAATGTTTTTTCCCAAAAAGATAAACGTAATCTACAGTTTGACTTCTTTTCATTTGGGAAAGTTATATCTAATGGAAATGCCGGGTTCCTTTATGAGAAGCTGGGTGGGATGTTTATCAAGCTCAAGGTAAATAACTTGAAAATTTATTGGGACGGGTCTCCCCTGCTGATTCTTGTTTCATTTCTATGCTAATTTCTCTAATTTGCACAGAATTTCAAAATCCCATCTCGCGGCACATCTCGCTAATTGAGAATCTGTGGAGCTGCCAATAAAGTTTACTGAAAATGAGGACCTTCTCCGTTGCATGAACAGAAACCTTTCCATCTCATAAGCCTCCCACAGTTGGACTGTCTTGTCTCCAGCAGGAACGTGTCTTCACATTGAGAATCCCTGTTAAATTCTAAATTGGAAGCATTTACTCCCATGCACAGCTCAGACTAAATACATTAGTTACAAGCACGACTCATAGCTACTTGGGAAGGCATAGAGCTCACATCATAAGCTGGATCTCACTTCTGTCCTATCTCCTTTAGAAAAGCCAAACAATAATTTCATAACCACCAGTGGTGCAGAACAGAGCTCTGAAACTTATAAATGTGTTCCAGAAAATTCCTCTTAAGCAGATTTTCATTCATATTTTTGGCAACGTTGTGGAGGTAGGGGAAACCAGGGGTCCCCTGCACTTGGGCCAGAATAAAGAGAAATACACAATAAATTAGTTACTTTCCCTTTTATACACTCATAAGACACATTTAAAGGAAAGTATGGTCATACAGTTTCAAGTGAAGTGTATAATGGCCCTCAAAAGTTCATCGTCACATAGATGATATACTCATAGTAACAAATCAAATCATAGTCCACTGAAAGGGGTAGTTCATCTTAAAATGATAAAGTTTTTGTCCTTGAAATTTTTTGACCATGAAAAAGACCAGAAGGTCCATCTATAGCACATAAATGTTTGTGAAGATCCCCTCTAAGGGTAAGATTCGGGGAGATTTAGTCGCCCATCGACTAATCGCCTCTTCTTCGGGCAAATAATCTCCCTGAAAAGCCTTCCCGCTGGCTAGAATCTAAATTGCTTTGTTTTCCAAAGTTGCCTAAGTTGCCTCACGAGGCTGACTTCAGAAAACGAATCGCCCCAAGTTCCATCCCGCCGGCGTTTTAGAATCTAAAGGCTTTTCTGGGAGATTAGTCACCTGAATAAGAGGCGATTAGTGTCCAGGCGACTAAATCTCCCTGAATCTTCCCGTCTGTCCCTGCCCTAAATGACAAGGGAGGATTCTCATGACCACACCCAGTTGTTTTATGGTTTCTCATATGAAGTGCCTCTTTGGCATGAAAAGTATCTGTCTAGTTAAGATTCCTTCACTCCCAACTTTATAAGTTTGGACCTGACCGTTACTGAGCTTGTACTTGTGATACTCTATGTTACTTGTATTGTGTTCCTACATTCCTTCAGACTGGTGGCTAGGCTAATGACTTATTCCCATTCAGTGACTTGGACAGTCAAACCAAGCATTTGCTAAATGTGTTGCCACCCTAGTAGAGAGATGCCCGTCAAAATTAATGTGTCAAAATATAAATATATATATTTTCTAATATATATTCTTATTCTAATGCAAAAGCCCACCTATTGGTAGACATGAGAATAGCAGCCAAGCAGGAAAAGCCCTAGGGAGCACGACTTAGGTCATGGTAAAATACAATGAGAAGGTGAGAAACAATAGCTGTCTCAATGCAGTTCCATCCTAAAGTGCTGGCTCCTTCTCAAAGCTCTGGATCAGGCACAATGTACTGAGATGGCTCCTCCGCAGCTAAAAAAAAACGAATCTGTTGGTTCAAGAATACAATTTTAAATGGCAAATTATTTGCAATGTAAACAGTGTCATTTAGAAATACAAAGTAAACCATTAGAATCATGACACAAACCCTTTAAGCTTAAAAAATAATCTGAGTTTAAGCCTAGAGGATTGTCCATATTTATGTTTCCTAAAAAAACATTTTTTCTATGATAGTTGGGATTTTTCCAAGAAATGTTCATAATTACTGCAAATAAAAAAGAAAATGACAATTTTTTCAGTGATTGTGATCCCCAGTGATTTGTGGTTTTCACAGGGCTGCCTGAGTCAAAACTGTCTGTCTGGATTTCCAAAGTCGGAAACCCATCTAGAACTGCGGTGAATTTCATGGTGGGCAAACAATGGGCAGCATAACCTCCACCCCATGATATTATGCACGCCCCTTAAATGTCATCATCCCACCCCCTGACATCATGATAGGTGGAAACCCTCTGTTAAGGTGGCCATAGATGCATTAATAATATCATACAAAACTAATTTTCGGTGTGTGTATAGTGGGAGACTGATATCTGCAGAAGACTTGGAAATCCGTTGGCTCATCAATTGGGCTGGCCGCAGAATTTTGATCAGGCGCCTTTGCCCAAAATCAAAGGAAATAATCTCAGTAAAAGTCGTTAGCGAACACAATTTTTTATTGTCATTTTTAATAAATGTTCCCCAAAATATTGTTTCCCTATGTTAATACTGCTCCTAAATAATATAGGCATGGGACCTTTTATCCAGAATGCTCGGGACCTGGGGTTTTCTGGACAACGGATTATCTTTCCATAATTTGGACCTTCATACCTTCAGTTTACTAGAAAATCATATAAATATTAAATAAACCCAATAGACTGGTTTTGCCTCCAATAAGGATTAATTATATCTTAGTTGGGATCAAGTACAAGCAACTGTTTTATTATTACACAGAAAAAGGGAATTATTTTTTAATGTGAATGATTTGATGAAAATGGAGTCTATGGGAGACATTCTAATCTTAATTCTGAGCTTTTTGGATACCAGGTTTCCAGATAAAGGATGCAATACCTGTAGTTGCTATGTTGTATGTACCAAGGCTAAGATATAAAACCCTGGGGTCGACTATTAGACTCATTATTTCTGGTTGGCATTTAATTACTAGTCTTACTGCTTTAGCTGATTGGTGGATTTATACTGTTGAAGGCTCAGTAGGTTGAGATAAAATGACTTCAGGTTCTTATCTGCTGCCAATTAACATCTATCATTAATTGGTCTATTCATTCCGGTGACGGAGAACATTAGCATCTCTCTCTATGGAACATGCGGCTAAGTGGTAATTTAATGAGCTATTGTGTGAGTAACAGGAACAGAGTGTATTAAGGTTTATCAGAGAACAACGCAGTAACAAGGAGAGAATAGACTAGTTTGTTTGTGATGTCGTCAAACATTAAAGGGTCCCCTGCACGGGTTTCCCCACCTCCCCTACCAACATAGTTACATAGTTACATAGTTACATAGTTACATAGTTAAATTGGGTGTAAAAAAGACAAAGTCCATCAAGTCCAACCCCTCCAAATGAAAACCCAGCCCCATACACACACCCCTCCCTACTGTCACATAAATGATATATACCCATATCTATACTAACTATAGAGTTTAGTATCACAATAGCCTTTGTATTATGTCTGTCCAAGAAATCATCCAAGTCCCTCTTATAGTCATTAACTGAATCATCACCCGGCAGTGCATTCCCCAACCTCACTGTCCTCACTGTGATGAACCCCCTACTCTGTTCCTTTAAATGAAACTTCTTTTCCTCTAGTCTGAAGGGGAGGCCTCTGGTACGTGATTCTCTTTATGGGTAAAAAGGTCCCCTGCTATTTGTCTATAATGTCCTCTAATGTACTTGTAAAGTCTAATCATGTCCCCTCACAAGTCCCCTCATTTATATCCCTCTTAAGGACTGGAGTCCAAAACTGCCCCCATACTCCAGATGAGGCCTCACCAGGGACCTATAAAGAGACACAATTATGTTTCATCCCTTGAGTTAATGCCCTTTTTTATACAAGAACTTTATTTGCTTTAGTAGCCTCAGAATGACACTGCCCAGAATTAGACAACGTGTTATCTACAAAGACCCCAAGATCCTTCTCATTTAAGGAAACTCCCAACACACTGCCATTTAGTGTATAACTTGCATTTATATTATTTTTGCCAAAGTGCATAACCTGCATTTATCAACATTGAACCAAACAAATGGGTCCTGCAGGTTGGCAGCTGCCATGTTTGGCATCAAAGACCCAATGGTGGTGAATGGCAATCAGGGGCATGCACGCTAAAAGCCAGGAACATTTTTGGGAGTCTAGCTAATGTGGTTGGAGAAGGGAGCAGTGCCGTTCAAGAACACTATTGTGTGAAACATTGGTTTAATTCTCATTTGAAGTGTCAGCTTAATATCATTGGGCTGCTTTATGGATTCCTAATTACAGACCTTTATAACCCATAACTTGGTATATTTATCGCGCATCTGACTGGGGGTCCAGGGCCCATCAGGGATTCCATCTCAGGTCCCCACACACCCCAACCCCACCCCAACAGTATCCCTCCTGCACTGGCCGATACATTTTCAACCAGGGTGGTGGTGGGTCCATGAGGGGGTGGATCGATGATGTACTGACACAAGCGGGGCTGGACCTGCCATCAGGATCAATATGTGAGCCAAAGACAAGAGTTAAGCTTGGTGAGATGGAGCTTATTTATGGGATTTGGGGCAGATCAGGAGGAGATCTAGCTGGAAGACTATTATTAGAAATATACTGGTAAACCTGTAATATCGGCCTTGGCGTTTATTTTATTGGCTAGGTCATTGAAATACTGGCAGCCCTAGTTATACTGCTGCCTCTCCAGTGCCCGCGGGAACGTCTTCATACACTTGCTCCAATCTGCAGGTCTTCAGTGCACGTCTACTGATATTGCTTGGGGAGGAGGGGATGAGACAATATGGGGGTTATTTATCCTAATTTATCTGCGTTTTTAAAATAAAAAAGTCAGACCAAACTAGGATCCACCATTTGACCATATTTTTTATTAAAAAAGCACGATTTAAACTGGATAAACTCAAGTTAAAACCTGAATCGTACGTTTATTTTTCTCGAATTGCTCAATTTTTTTGTGCTTTTTCCCAAAAAGCCCAGATTTGTTTGATTTTTGCCCAAAAAGCTCTAAATAGTTGTATTTTCAGGCTAATTCCAGCGCAGACCACAGAAACTTCCAAATCGGATAGGGACCTCTCCCGTTGACTTATATACAACCTCGGCAGTTCTGAGATGCCGGATTTTTGGATTCAGCTTTTTCCATCCTTGGGATATAATACATTTTTCGAGTTTTTGGCATTTGAACTATAATAAATAACCCCCTATAAATTTATTATACCATCAGAAATGTATAATAAAAAAGGTCCACATCTTAGATAAAATAATGGTCATATTAAAGTGTTCTTAGCCTAAGGAAGTCCATGGCAGCATTGCCCACCTTCTGAAAAGGCAGAACCAATATCCCTGGGCCAGTAAGAGTCCCTTGCCCATAAATTCTCCAAGTCTATACTGTGGCCACTTTCTTCCTCCCTCAGAGTCGTCTCTTTTGTTTTTGTATTCTCTGTGGGTTTAGAGAAAAACAAGAGAATTGGAATACATTTTGCATGGGAAAGTGAGACAATATAATGCACCTTAATGCAGCGGCACTTTCCATCCTGGGGATATTATTTGCTCTTAGTGAAGTGGCTCAGCGCAGTGGTGTCTACAGCTCTTCAACAGCTGCATAATTCATTAAATATTCATATTCTAATAACAAAAAGTCACATTGGTTTTGAACATATTAAATACAGAACACAGATATATGTCAAAGGCATCCCTTGTACGGTCAGCGATCATTACATGTTTTGCTTTCCCCGTATAACATTTACTAAAGGCATATTTATCAGGCAACATTATATTTTTTTGGGTTGACATTCCCTATATATATTCGCAGCATAGCTGTATGTATCTGAAAGAAGACACCTAATGAAGCCTCTGGTATTGTTTGGTGTAGCAGACAGCTGAAGGGTCCACTAGAGACACACACAGAGCACTTCAGTGATTCCCGTCTGCACATTTCAGTGCACTTGCTTTGCACAAAGGCAGAGAAAGAAGAATTAGCAAGGACTCGGGGGATATTAAGAGCTTTGCAAACTGCCCATGAATATACATGACTGCAACCCCATGAAATTGGGAGCCAAGAATGATAACCTAAGGACACGGATGAAGCACCTGCCAGGAGATTGCAGTGATGATCAGCTCCAGTAAATATTTGACTTATAATCGAAAGAAGTCACTGCAGAGGCTGGAGGGCTGAGCGGAAGCAACATGCAGCCCCACTGTAGCTGTTGGGTAACCACTGTCATCATGTTCATTGAGTTGCCCGGTACTCAAGTTAATTTTAAATGACTGCTGGAGGGCTGCAATCTCCCAAATTATATGTACTGGATGCTGCTTAGATTAATTTACGCCCAAACATAAGCAGCCTGGAAATATAAGGCTTCCTCCGAATTTCATAATATTGGTCTGAATCGTCGGTTCCTTTTTACTGACAATTCTGTAACCCCATCAACTCTCCTTATGTTGGTGTTCAAAGTCCGATTTTATCTCAACATTTTCTGCCACATACTCCAATCAAATACGCTCAGGTTTTTTTACGCTTATTTATTATTAAATTTTTCCTAAAATTTGCTTTGCGGGAAAAAAACCTAAAATTTTCTAATTTTTTTGAGGTTTTCATCCCGAAAACTCAGATTTCTTATGTTTCTTGCCCGAAAACTCCAAAAACTTTCACATTTATTTATTATTAAATTTTACCCAAAATTTGCTTAGAAAAAAAATCAGATTTTCATGATTTTTTTGGGGTTTTCACCTGAATACTCAGATTTCTTATGCTTTTTGCCCGAAAACTCCAAAAACTTTGGGGGTAACGCAGGAAACCCAGTGCACATCAAAAAATCATTGGGACTTCTCCCATTGACTTTTATGCAAACCTCGACAGGTCTGAGATGCTGGATTTTCTGATTGTGACTTTTCCATCATTGGGGTTTAATAAATTCCAAAATTTCCCTAGGTGTGCAGCTTACCTAATGGCACGGGACAAAACCTGAGCCACTCCGCAGTAGTAGAGACTTTGTACCTGGTACTTATCAGTGCAGTGCCTACACCTAGTGGGATCTGGGAATGCACCTACGGGTGGTCCCACTAGGGAACAGTATTAACACACACACAGGGGGCTATTTACTAAACTCTGAATGCAAAAATCCTAAAAAATTTGGATTTCTTTAATGAAATCAGACTTTTAAAAAATCACGAATTTTTCTGAATTTCTTAAACCCCGAGGATGGAAAAGTAAGAATCTGAAAATCTGGCATCTCAGACCTGTCGAGGTTGCATATAAGTCAATGGGAGAAGTCCCAATGATTTTTTGATGTGCGCTAGGTTTCATGCAATACCCCAAAGTTTCTGAGTTTTCGGGCAAAAAGCATAAGAAAGCTGAGTTTGGGGTGAAAAATCTGAAACAATCGTGAAAATCAAAGCAAATTTCCACAAAGCAAATTTCAATGAAGTTCAATGAATAAGATTATCAGTATACAACCCCTTCCCTTCACACTTTGTTGTGACTGTTGTGTTACCAGGGAAGGGGGGATTATCTGTGCACTAGTAATCCAATTCCCTGGCATAGTATTGGTGCAAGCATATAGTGAAGCATAGTTCCAAAAGGATGCCAATAATTTAAGTTGGGTGGTTCTTCTAGAGAGAAGAAAAAAACACACATCTGATTGGACGGTTCTGCTAACTAAACTAGGCAAATTTAGTTCAACTAACCACATCACCCTATATTGCATGTATTTTTGCATGGTCGCCAACATGTGCCAAGGGGTTTGAGACAAAGGGGGGCAGATTTATTTAATCCGAATTTTTACGTTTTTGTAATTTTTAAAAAAAAAATAAACTCGAATCAAATGGAATGTAGTTCCCGCCCCCTGGCAGGTATACAAAAAACGTGATTGCATTATATAGGGAAATATAAATTGATTGCGCTAACATACTACAATTAATTTTCGAAATATCTAGAAATGTTTTCAACAACTCAAATTTTAAAATAGCTTAAATATTAAAAATACACTTACCATTGATTTCTATATAAGCTCACTGCTTTTAGATTTCAAAATTTTAATTTGAGTTTTTGATGGGGTTTTTTTGTTTGATAAATCTTTCACAGCAAAAACTCAATTGCGAAAAAATATTATCTGGAATTTTAATAACTCAGCCCCTTAGAAGCAGATTAATAGATTTTAAATAAATCTGCTTTTTTAAATCAATTTGAGTTTATTCTATGTTTATTCAATGTTTTGTATGAATTGAATTGGAAAATTACGTTTGTTAAGTCATGGAAAGAAACTAAATCAGAACCAAAATCGGATTGTTTTATTTACTTTTTTAGACGCTTGCCAGGTTTTAGTTGCCATAATTGTTTTCTTTTGAATCATAAATTCAAGTCCAGAATTTGGAAACATTTTAATAAATGTTTTTTCCCAAAAAGATAAACGTAATCTACAGTTTGACTTCTTTTCATTTGGGAAAGTTATATCTAATGGAAATGCCGGGTTCCTTTATGAGAAGCTGGGTGGGATGTTTATCAAGCTCAAGGTAAATAACTTGAAAATTTATTGGGACGGGTCTCCCCTGCTGATTCTTGTTTCATTTCTATGCTAATTTCTCTAATTTGCACAGAATTTCAAAATCCCATCTCGCGGCACATCTCGCTAATTGAGAATCTGTGGAGCTGCCAATAAAGTTTACTGAAAATGAGGACCTTCTCCGTTGCATGAACAGAAACCTTTCCATCTCATAAGCCTCCCACAGTTGGACTGTCTTGTCTCCAGCAGGAACGTGTCTTCACATTGAGAATCCCTGTTAAATTCTAAATTGGAAGCATTTACTCCCATGCACAGCTCAGACTAAATACATTAGTTACAAGCACGACTCATAGCTACTTGGGAAGGCATAGAGCTCACATCATAAGCTGGATCTCACTTCTGTCCTATCTCCTTTAAGAAAAGCCAAACAATAATTTCATAACCACCAGTGGTGCAGAACAGAGCTCTGAAACTTATAAATGTGTTCCAGAAAATTCCTCTTAAGCAGATTTTCATTCATATTTTTGGCAACGTTGTGGAGGTAGGGGAAACCAGGGGTCCCCTGCACTTGGGCCAGAATAAAGAGAAATACACAATAAATTAGTTACTTCCCCTTTTATACACTCATAAGACACATTTAAAGGAAAGTATGGTCATACAGTTTCAAGTGAAGTGTATAATGGCCCTCAAAAGTTCATCGTCACATAGATGATATACTCATAGTAACAAATCAAATCATAGTCCACTGAAAGGGGTAGTTCATCTTAAAATGATAAAGTTTTTGTCCTTGAAATTTTTTGACCATGAAAAAGACCAGAAGGTCCATCTATAGCACATAAATGTTTGTGAAGATCCCCTCTAAGGGTAAGATTCGGGGAGATTTAGTCGCCCATCGACTAATCGCCTCTTCTTCGGGCAAATAATCTCCCTGAAAAGCCTTCCCGCTGGCTAGAATCTAAATTGCTTTGTTTTCCAAAGTTGCCTAAGTTGCCTCACGAGGCTGACTTCAGAAAACGAATCGCCCCAAGTTCCATCCCGCCGGCGTTTTAGAATCTAAAGGCTTTTCTGGGAGATTAGTCACCTGAATAAGAGGCGATTAGTGTCCAGGCGACTAAATCTCCCTGAATCTTCCCGTCTGTCCCTGCCCTAAATGACAAGGGAGGATTCTCATGACCACACCCAGTTGTTTTATGGTTTCTCATATGAAGTGCCTCTTTGGCATGAAAAGTATCTGTCTAGTTAAGATTCCTTCACTCCCAACTTTATAAGTTTGGACCTGACCGTTACTGAGCTTGTACTTGTGATACTCTATGTTACTTGTATTGTGTTCCTACATTTCTTCAGACTGGTGGCTAGGCTAATGACTTATTCCCATTCAGTGACTTGGACAGTCAAACCAAGCATTTGCTAAATGTGTTGCCACCCTAGTAGAGAGATGCCCGTCAAAATTAATGTGTCAAAATATAAATATATATATTTTCTAATATATATTCTTATTCTAATGCAAAAGCTATGTTTCCTTTTATCAAGGAGAGGCAGATGGGCTTGCCTAGGGAATTGCCTCATTGTAAACACAGCAGTTAGGTCTTGCTAATCTTGTCTCCTGCCATAGATATATATATAATACACAAAAGCCATGAATATCTTGTAAATTATATCCTTATAAACGGTGAGTTCTGATGTCATCAGTTATAAACAATGAGTAGTGATGTCATTTCTGTCACATGACTCACTGAAACTTGTGTATTATAATAAATAAAGTACCCCCAGTTGCAAAATATGAGGATATTAAAAGATACCTCGGAGTTCCATGACCTCAGGCCTCATGCTTTTTTATGGTCATGAAACTCCTCAGTAACTTATAATATCCTTATCATTTACAAGAGGGGGTACTTTGTTCACTATATATATATAAGCGAATAACTATTCTGGAAGAAATATCATTCTTCCAATATTTTTTTTAGCATCTTATCCTGTTTAAAACATTGGCATTCAACTTCATTTCTAATGACAGCGTGGCAGCCTTACTCTCCAGTAAATTGATCTAAATAGCGTCTATTTTGTATTATATATAAATCCATTTATTGTACAGAGCTGCAGAATATGTTGGCACTTTATAAATACATGTATATACAGATGTGGGACCTATTATGCAGAATCCTCAGGGCCTGGGGTTTTCCAGATAAGGAATCTTTAATTTGGATTACAAAAAACAAAAGCACATTAATAAACCCAACAGGCTGGTTTTATTTTCAATAAGGATTAATTATATCTTAGTTGGGATCAAGTACAAGCGACTGTTTTATTATTATACAGAAAAATATTTTTTAAAAAATTGGATTATTTGGATAAAATGGAGTCTATGGGAAATGGGGCTTATTATCTAATAATAATAATAATAATAATAATAATAATAATAATAACAATAACAAAACTACTGCTACTTCTACTAATGATAATAAACAAAATATTAATTATAATTACCATATGTAGACTTTTTGTGATTTTATGAATATGTACAGTATATCTGCCAGAGCATCCAGCTATTTGCTCCTTAACTCTATGACTGCCGTATTACTGGCGCCCAGCTGCCTCTTGGCCAACTCTGAGTCTGATGCCATTGGGAGATTTGGGCTAGAATCCCTCTGATTGGTGGACAGGGAGACTGCAGTGCAACCTGTTCTGATCTGTAGACTCAATGCCTTCTCACAGCCTGTACTGAATTTGACTTTAAACAGAATTTAACTTAAAAGCTGTCTTATTATCGACTGTAAGTCATCTAAAAAAAAGATCCCTAAATACATCGAGGCGCTTCTGATTTAGAAAATACAGGGGAAGTTTTCAAAAGTTTATTTCAAAGAGCTTCATGTCAAACAGCTCGGCACAGTCTGGATGCAAAGCAAGTTCCCTTAGACACTTTTATACACAATAATATTTAGGTTATGTAACGAGTGGCACCACTAAAGAATGTAGAAATGCAGAAGATAAAGATAGGGCTGGAAAAAGAAATCAAACTCAAGAATAGCCTTAAAAATGTAAATTAAAGGACAGGCAGGAGTAAATGGGAAATATTAATGTAAAGTGTAACTTAGCTGATTTTGATTATGTTTCCTGGTGACAAAAAGTTCCTCCAAAAAATAATAAAGCAGTAAGTAAAAGAATACAAAAAAATGTATAAGAACATATTAAGACATGGCCAGACGTGTTTCATGCCTGTTGGGGCAAGTATTTTTTTACTTGCTGCTTAATTATTTTTTGGAGGAACTCAGACTTTTGGTTTTTGTCTCTATGTGCATGCACCCTTGGACTGGGGTGAACTGCGAGTATGCCCTGCTGTTAATATTCTATCTTTTGAAACTGCAGTGACCTCAGCAGTGCTTATATAGGCTCGATGCACCATTTCTTTTTGTCGTTTTATTATGTTTCCTGAGGTCTTATTATCAGTAGTGGTGCAACAGTAGATCCAGTGAGATGGAGCTCATGACTCTGGAGTTGAAAGTAGGGTCCAGCTTTATGGAATCCAGCACATAGCAACGTGGCCAAAGGATAAAGGGGTGGTTCAAATGTAAGTTAACATTGTGGGGGTTATTTACTAAAATCCAATTTGATCTCATTGTTTCAATAAAAAAATCTTGACCAAACTCCCATCTCTGATTTTGCCTTATTTATCACTAAAATTGCTTATAAATCAGATTGGAAAAAAAGCTCTTTAAAATCGTGTGAAAACCCAAATCAAACGTTTTTTTTTCTTCCTCTCTCGATTTTTTGGGTTTTTTGCCGGAATGCCCAAATTTTTCAGATTATCTGGTTAAACCCAGCTCAAACCGCGATATTTTCAAATTGGGATAGGGACATCTCCCATTGACTTATACATGACCACAGCAGGTCTGAGATGGCGGATTTTTGAAATCTGTTTTTTTTTTAGCATCTCGGTATAAGCAATCTCAAATATCTCTAAAAATTTAAGTTTTTGTATGAGCTTAGTATGTTTAATTGACCTTTTTTTTTAGTTTTTGGATTATTTGTCTTTGTCTTCTAACTCTTTCTAGCTCTTGAACTGTGGTCACTGACCCCCATCTGAAAACAAATACTCTGTAAGGCTACAAAACTATTGTTATTGCTACTTTTTATTCCTCATCTTTTTATTCAGGTCTCTCCTATTCATATTCCAGTCTCTTATTCATATCTTGTATCAATGCATGGTTGCTAGGGGAATTTGGACCCTAGAAACTGGATTGCGGAATTTGTAAGCTGGAGAGCTGCTGAATAAAAAGTTAAATAACTCAAAAACTACAAATAATAAAAAATTAAAACCAATTGCAAATTATCTCAGAATATCCCTCTCTATATCGTACTAAGAAGGTTATTTATGAAAGTCCGAATTATCTCAATATTTTCTGCTACAAACTCCAATCAAATCCTCTTGTGTTTTATAAGCTTATTATTAATTTTTCCCGACAATTTGCTTTGCGAGAAAAAAAATGCTTTTCAAGATTTTTTCTGATTTTTAATTCTATTTTCACAATTTTTTTCTGTTTTTTTCACCCAAAAACTCAGATTTCTTATGTTTTTTGCCTGAAAACTTTGGGGTATTGCACGAAACCCAGCGCACATCAAAAAATCATCGGGACTTCTCCCATTGACTTATATGCAACCTCGACAGCTCTGAGATGCCGGATTTTCTGATTCGGACTATTCCATCCTCTGGGTTTAAGAAATTCAGAAAAATTTGTGATTTTTTAAATGTCCGATTTTATAAAAAAAAAATCACGAATCGTAATTAGTAAATAACCCCCTAAAAGTTAATTTAAAGGTGAACAACCCCTTTAATAGATTCTTCAAGGAGAAATGACTGTGATGATGGGAACCCAGGGCAAATACCGTATCCCACCATAAAACCAAAAGGGCCATTTGTGAATGTAGGGTTATGCAAAAAGTACAATCTTTGCCAGAACTCCAGCTTAATTGTGGCCATTTAATCATGAATCTCATGCAAGTTGAGGCAAACATTTCCAGAGTAGGGTCACTTTCTCCATCCATTGATTATATTGGGGTTTGTGCCTATTGATGCAACCCACTGTGGGAACCCTCTTACATTTAGGGTAATGGTTAGTGATGGGCGAATTTGTGGCGTTTCGCCGAAAAATTTGCGAATTTCGCGAAACAGCAAAAAATTAGCGAAACGGCGCCGGCGTCCGTTTTTTCGAAAAAAAAATTTTGCGGGCGTTTCGCGAATTTATTCGCTGGCGGTGAAACACGCAAATTCGCCGCGAATTCGCGCCTGGCGAATAAATTCGCCCATCACTAGTAATGGTAGCTCCAGGGTTCCCCAGTGTCAATAGATATCACTGATAATCGAAAAATCAGACCATCTTTTAGTTGTTGCAACGGGTGAGGATGTTGCAGCTGGAAAAGACCAATTTGCACCAGATAATCACATTAACTGTTTTCAAAGCTGATTGTAATGACCCATTAAGAGAAAATGAATAGAAAACAATTCTATTTTTTGATTAAAGGGAAACATCATTACAGCGTCTAGAGGCCAGTTGAGGTTTTTTTGCCATTTTACTTTCACTAAAATCTCAGTGTATATTTAACACACACACACACATATTAACAAGTTAATTAAGTGCTCCTTAACAAGTAAATTAAACGGGAAGGTCACATGAGAATGAATGCTAAGTATAATGTAGATGTTGCTATTGCGAGACAATTTGCAATTGGTCTGATGTATCTGTATTTTTCCTTTATAATGCCCTTCAATAAACAGGACTCTTTTGGTTTTAGAAAGTCTTAATAGTATTTGACAAAGGTTAAATTTGGGGGTGCTAGCATGGGCCCAGGGGCACCAGTGCAAAGTTTGTGATCGTTTAAAACATTTGAAACCACAACAGAGGGGTGAGTTGGGGTGAACCCTTATTTACTGTGGCCCTTAGCTCATTGATTGGCTTGTGGGGTATTGTTTATATATATCTGCTAGAACCTAAGGCTCTCAGTAGACAAATGGAGAACTTGTGCTACACAGTTGAAAGCCAATATGCCATTGCTCATACCTATTGTACTGGCTATGACGTTTGTATCCTATGGTTATAATGATATAAAGTCATCTTATTTAGCACGACACTTGCCATTGCCCTAGCACACCTGCTGGCTCCCCCAGTCCTGGTCAGTTGGGGCATCCTCCATCTTGGATGGATTCAGTTCTCAAGCTCGCCTTGGTCACTAGTACCCTGGCCTTGAGAGTAGGGTCACCTGTTTGGCTGTAAGAGCAGTTCTTTGTTTTTCTGTGCTGTAAAATGATATATCTATGTTCTCCCACCAGTACTCCCTTTCATTCCAGTATGTGTATGTTCTCATGTCATACGTTCCCAAGTCTATTAAAACTCTGTGCTTGCTTTGTTCTGGGTTCTGGCTTTTTGTGAGTTCAGAATCCACATGGCTTGTGCCATGTAAACTTTGTCTTCTACCTCAAGTGGTCTCCAGTAACTGAATTTCTACCACACGATATACATGGATAATAACTACCCGAATCCTCTCTTGTTCTAGCAAGTCCTACTTCATTCATCCCAATGGAGGTAACATGCAAGGTCTTATGCCTCAGTATCTTCAGCATCATCCACCACTTTCTTCAAGTGGAGTTCAAGGTTCTTTGTACTTTACTTACCCTTCTATTTATGGACTAGGGGACTCCCCTAACCCACTGGACTTTATAAAACTCCCAGTTTCCCCCAGTGCCTGCCAAACCAATGGATATGGAACTCCCCGCCCTGATATAATTAATAAGTATCTTGGTGTGAATAAAGAAGGCAAGAGATATCAAACTGTAATTAAATGGAATATATTTCTTGTATTTATTTTCTTTAATACTCCCGGTGTCTCTTATCACTTTACATGGATTCTGAATAATTAATTTCCTGGAAAATGATTGCCAGTGGCTGCTTCTATTAGTTATACCGGGGATTAAAGCACCATCTGTTTGATACATTACTGTACTGAGGGACTACAACATTATTTGTTTGCAGTGCCTTTTTTGAAACTTGTTTATCAATAATAAACTAGACAAAAAAAATCTCTTTGACAGTTTAAACCAAATCACTGCCCTTCATTGGAGCTAATCCTGGCAACTGTGTCCTAGATTCCAAAAAGGTCAGATTTAACATTTCAAATGTTACAAATTCTTAGTTCGGTCGGGGTTGACAAAATGCAGCGTTTTAAACTATAAGATTTATTAGAGCTCACGCTTTTAAAATTACTAGAAACCCTGTCTCTCTACATGTAGGATTTGTCGTAGAGTCAGTTATTTTTGTTAGATTTTGTTTGTACTAGAATCAGTTATTTGAGTGGACTCTAACACCTCTGCTAGGAAAGGGAGGACACCAAGGCTATATTAGACCTAACTGTCAACTAAAGGCTTTATTAGACCTAACTGTCAACCAAAGGCTTTATTAGACCTAACTGTCAACCAAAGGCTTTATTAGACCTAACTGTCAACCAAAATCAGGCTCCAGCTCCTGCATGAGAAGAAAATGAAGAGAGACAGATGCTGAAAGGGAGACAGTGAAGAGTAAACTATTATAATACAGTGCCTTGCAAAAGTATTCACACCCTTGGCATTTTTTATGTTTTGTTACCTCACAACCTGGAATTAAAATGAAATGTTTGAGAGTTTCATTTTCATTTACAGAACATGCTTACAACTTTATTGTGAAGCAAACGACAAATAGGACAAAATAACAGAAAAAGTCAGTGTGCATAACTGTTCACCCCCCTCCCCCAAGTCAATCCTTTGTGGAGCCTCCTTTTGCGGCAATTATAGCTGCCAGTGGCTTTGGATAAGTCTCTATGACCTTGACACATCTTGCCACTGGGATTTTTGCCCATTCCTCAAGGCAAAACTGCTCCAGCTCCTTCATGTTGGATGGTTTTTGCTTGTGAACAGCAATCTTCAAGTCTGACCACAGATTCTCAATTGGATTGAGGTCTGGACATTCCAACACATTTAAATGTTTCACCACTTGAGTGTTGCAGTTTAGCAGTTTGCTTCATTGTCCTGCTGGAAGGTGAACCTCCATCCCAGTCTCAAATCACAGGCAGAATGACACAGGTTTTGCTCAAGAATATCCCTGTATTTAGCACCACCGTTCCCTCGACCAGTTTCCCAGTCCCACTGCTGAAAAACCTCCCCAAAGCCTTATGCTGCCACCACCATGTTTCACTGTGGCCATGATGTTCTTGGGGTGATGGGATGTGTTGGGTTTGCTCCAGACATAGCATTTTATTTAGTAGCTGAAAATTTCAATTTTAGTCTCATCTGACCAGAGCTCCTTCCTCCATACATTTGGGGATTAACATGCCACATGCCTTTGGCAAACTCAAAACATGTCTTCTTATTTTTAACTCTAAGTACCGGCTTTTTTTCTGGACACTCTTCCATAAAGCCCAGCTCTATGGAGTGGACGGCTTATTGTGCTCCTATGGACAGATACTCCAGTCTCTGCTGTGGAACTCTGCAACTCCTTCAGGGTTACCTTTGGTCTCTGCTGCCTCTGATTAATGCCCTCCTTGTCCCGTCTGTGAGTTTTGGTGGGCGACCCTCTCTTGGCAGGTTTGTTGTGGTACCATTGTTGTGGTACCATGTCAGAAAAGGTGTGTTTATACTGACAGATCATGTGACACTTAGGGGCACATTTACTATTGGTCGAGTATCGAGGGTTAATTAACCCTATCGAAGTTAAATCCTTCGGCTTCGAATATTGAAGTCGAAGGATTTACCAATATTCGTTCGTTCGAACGATCGAAGGAATAATTTTGATAAGTTTGATCGAACGATTAAATCCTTTGAATCGGACTATTCGAAGGATTTTAATCCATCGATCGAACTAAATTCATTCGATCAAAAAAACCTTGGAAAACCTATGGGGACCTTCCCCATAGGCTAACATTGATGCTCGGTAGGTTTTAGGTGGCGACGTAGGAGGTTCTAATAAATCTAATTTTCTTTCCATGTGATAATTTTGACCTTCTACACAAATAATAAGACTTTGGAATCAGAAAGCTGGCATGCTCATGTGTAGGGCATTTTAGATATGAATCTTTACATGCCCCAAGACATGTTTTGTTCACATGTTTCATAGTGACTCACATTTGTGTAATGTTGCACTAGAAAACTCAAATTTTTAGAGGATAAAAACCTCACTCAGATGCTGCAAAAAGCCTGAATTCGAAAATCCGCCATCTTAAACCTGTTGGGTCCTGTATAAGTCAATGGGAGAGGCACCTATCCCAAATTGAAGTTATCGGGTCTTAGGTAGGTTTAGCCCAAAAATCCAACTTTTTCTGGGTTTTGGGCAAAAAGTAAAAAAAAATTGAGCAATTCTGGAAAAAAGCCTGAAAAAATTTGAGAGAATCGATTTTTCTATGATCCGATTAATTTTGGTTATTTTATTAATAAATAAGGTCAAATCGAGCTTGGTTGTGGTTTTTTTAAAATAAAATATGAGATAAATTCAGATTTAAGCAAATAACCCCCCTAAAAGTTAATTTTAATGGCAGCTACCCTGAACAAAGCAGCATTGCATCTCCCAATCATACTCCCTAATTCAAATCGGTAGATTAACGAGGCTTTCCTTATAAACTCTTATAATCAACAGAACTTGTCAAACTTAGGGCGAACATCGGCCGTTCGCGTCCGCCGAATGTTCGCGAACGTCGCGCGACGTTCGCCAATTTGGGTTCGCCTTAGCTGGCGCTTATTTTTGCCCTCTCACCCCAGACCAGCAGATACATGGCAGCCAATCAGAAAGCTCTCCCTCCTGGACCACCCCCACACCCCCTGGACCACTCCCCTTCCATATATAAACTGAAGCCCTGCAGCGTTTTTTCATTCTGCCTGTGTGTGCTTGGAAGAGCTAGTGTAGGGAGAGAGCTGTTAGTGATTTGAGGGACAGTTGATAGTAATCTACTTGATACTGCTCTGTATTGTAGGGACAGAACTCTGCAGGGATTTGAGGGACATTTTAGGTTAGGTAGCTTTGCTGGCTAGTAATCTACCTTCTACTGCAGTGCTCTGTATGTAGCTGCTGTGGGCACTGCTGCTGATCTCTCATCTGCTGACTGCTGCCTGTAACCCAATAGTCCTTGTAAGGACTGCTTTTATTTTCTTTTTTGTTTTTTTACTTTGCTACTATAAGAGCCCAGTGCTATTAGTCTAGCTGTGTTGGGGAGTGGGACTGGTGTGCTGCTCCTCCTAGTAGTTCACCACTACCAGCACCAACCAGAGTCAAAATTGTTACAAAGTATCTTATTTGCACCTGTTAGCTGTTCTGAGCTCTCTGCCAAAAGCCAATTAAGTTAGAAACTGTTTTTTTTCTGGCTGTTCAGTGCAGAGAAAAGAGGGACTTTCCAGTACAAAAGAGGGACAGGGGGTTGAGTGGTCAAAAGAGGGACAGTTGGGAGGTATGCAAGTGCCACCTAGCTGTGTGAGCTTTTTCACATTCTGTCTAAATAACAATAATAATTCCGTGTCCGTAAACATCACCTGAGTGATGTTTTTACAGCAGCAATAATATATTCCGTATCCACTACTGTATACGTTGCCCTTGCAGGCATTGTTTGCCCAGTCTTTAACCAAGTGCCACCTAGCTGTGTGAGCTTTTTCACATTCCGTGTCCAGAAACATCACCTGAGTGACGTAGTGTGATTTCTGCCCTTTACAGCACAAAACGCAGCGCTGTGTCAACAATGTATTTTTCAGAAACATTTTTGCCCTTGATCCCCCTCTGGCATGCCACTGTCCAGGTCGTTGCACCCTTTAAACAACTTTAAAATCATTTTTCTGGCCAGAAATGTCTTTTCTAGCTTTTAAAATTCGCCTTCCCATTGAAGTCTATGGGGTTCGCGTCGTTCGCGAACCGTTCGCATTTTTGGACGCAAGTTCGCGAATATGTTCGCGAACATTTTTTCCGCCGTTCGCTACATCCCTAGTCAAACTCTTCCCCAAGGTGTGACTGAAATCAATGTATTCAATAAAAGCAATTGAATAAAACTCTTATAAGTCATTTTTTTTTTGTAATATTTGTTTAATCAGATTCTCTTTGTCTATTATTGGAAGAAAGATGTGATTGGGATGACATTTGCAGCAAAGTCATGAATCCAGGGATACAGACAAATCTAAAGGCTGTGCCGGCTTCTCGTAGCTGTAGTTATTAGTTATATTTAACCTTTTGTTCTTCATTGGAACACTTGGCTCATTGCTTATGCAGAAAAAGCTCTTTAGTAGTCTCCAAGCCTTGTTTCATCCTTGTCTGCGAGGCTTAGGTATGATCTGCATGTTAAATGAAAACGAACTAAAGAAACTCGTCCCTAAGGCTCACGGCTTCTTTGGATGGAAACACTTGGAAGCTGATATTATGTTATTGTAATTCCAAACTCACTTGACTAAACTACAGATAAAATGATCTCTCTCATATATTAGCCTTGCTTGCGACTGCTCTACTATAACCAGACCTCACATCAGTTGCCCCATGTCTAGTAACCCACAGCAACCAATCAGGTGCAAATTGTTGATTACGTTACTACACTTTGAACAAGTTAAATTACATTCACCCATTTATCTCATGCTTCTAATTCTCAAGAATTCTAGTGTAAATAAAAAAAAAAAATGCAACTACTTGTGTTGGGAATTATCTCTCTTCTATGTATTTCTACCTGACTGGATGTAGGACTTGATGGTTTTACCAGTCCTCTACTGAAATGTTGTATGAATCCCACTACTCAACTGTGATAAATACTACACTTTTGTAAAACACAAGAGGAATACCTCTATCATCTATCCATCTGCCCATGCTTATCATCTATCTATCTATCTATCTATCTATTGATCATCTATCAATTATCTATCTATCTATCGATCGATCGATCTATCTATCTATCTATCTATCTATCATCATCATCATTATCTATCTATCTATCTATCTATCTATCTATCTATCTATCTATCGATCGATCTATCATCATCATCATTATCTATCTATCTATCGATCGATCTATCGATCTATCTATCTATCGATCGATCGATCGATCGATCTATCTATCTATCTATCTATCTATCTATCTATCATCTATCTATCTATCTATCTATCTATCTATCTATCTATCATCATCATCATCATCATCATTATCTATCTATCATCTATCTATCTATCTATCTCTATCTATCTATCTATCTATCTATCTATCTATCTATCTATCTATCTATCTATCATCTATCTATCTATCTATCTATCTATCTATTGATCATCTATCAATTATCTATCTATCTATTATCTATCTATCATCATCATCTATCTATCATCTATTGATATATATATATATATATTTATCTAACTCAAAGTACTTCTTGGCACTTCATGGCATCAATCTATCATCTATTTATCAATCTATAATCTGTCATCTATCAGTCTATAAGCTTTCTATCAGTCAGTCGATAAATCAATGAATCAATTGACTATCTATCTTAAAATGTTGGTGCTTATTATGCTGAGAGATCAGTTAATAAGTTCTTCAAAGTATAAAATTGCTTACATAACATTAAAGTCAATGGGAGTTTTTTCTTATGGCGACTTTTTTTCTCCAAATGCATTAAAGTCAATGGGCATTTTTTCTCAACGAATTTCACCACGGCGAATTTTCATCACAATTTTGCAAAAAATTCATACATGCCGAAATTTGCCCAAATCCATGGCCGACGAATACATTCACTCATGACTAACAGAATATCCACCACAATGTTATCTTAATCTCTGTTTAGCTGCCATAGTAGCATATCTGTAACTACATTTCATCTTAAACTATTCCTCCTTTGGTTGAATGATTACAAAACCATATTTTTGAACCATCCCTATATTCCACCTGTAATAGTGTTATAGGCTTTCCTTCCCTCCTTTGCTCTTCTGATCATTATAAATACCATTTAAAGCAGCGGCAAAGAGTTCAGCTGTACACATTAGCGCTGCTTTAAGATTAATATATTATTTAAATGAATTATTAATTATTTAAAATTCTAAATTTAAATACTGTTCTGTTGATTTGTTTGTTAAAATGATAGAGGGATACAATTCAGGAGTCATCCATAAGTTATGTTTGTTTTGTTTCCATTTTAACAGTTTTAGAATGTTTTTTTAGAATGTTTTACATGGTAAATATTTAATCAATGAGTCAATTCTGTTACTGCAAGAATAAAATTTTTATTAACTTTTCTAAAGATTTCCAGTTCTAAAGGGGAAATGTATTCAATTTTTTTTTTTTACAGAATTCAAAAAAATTAGGCAAAAAACTACTTAAAAGTACAATCTCCAATTTTTTTTTCAAATTCAGATGTTACATTCTTCTGAGATTTAATAATTGAAAAAAAAACCCTCTAATTTTAATGAAAAAACAAATGGCAGACCTGTTGAACTTTTATAGGCATCAGTAGGAGGTGTGTTTTAAACATTCAAATAACTTAGCATTTTTGAGGTTTTAAAGCAAATTTTTACAGAGTAAAAAAAAAAAAGACAGGGGAAAATGTGATTTCTGTTTAAGATCAACTTTCTTTTTTTGCAATCTGATGCAAATTAGGTATTTAGTAAGTATTTTAGCAACTGAAAAAAATGTTGATAGAATTGAATCGCAATTTTTTTCTTGATCACTACTTATTGCCATCGACCATTAATGATCAATAATGATGAGCGAATAATTTTTTTCGTGGCACCTTGTTTCTGCTTTGGGGCTACCAATAAAAATTGGGAAGGCAAAATCACATGCATTTTTCTCTTAGTGTACTGCTAAACACATGCCCTAAATTGTTAGAGAACCTCCTAACCACTAGGCTACAACTTGTTTTTAAGCAGAAAAAAGGCTTCTATGTTGCAAATTTCATGGCTGTGATTTTTTACATTACCTCTGGTTGACAATGTCAATGGTAACTAGTGATGGGTTTCCTTGTTTAGTTTCAATCCTGATGCTCGCGTCAATTTTAAAGTCAATGGTTGTCCGAATAATGTTGACGTGCAACGGCTTTGATGCAAGCAACTTTTTTGACATCCGTCCAACTTTTTGGGGTGGTTTCGCGAATTTAATCGCCGGCCGTAAGACGTGGAAATTTGCCACAAATTCACGCCTGTTGAATTTATTCGCCAATCACTAATGGTAACTAATACTACTACACTATGTTGCTGTATAAGCAAAAATTACCATCAATAGTTTAGATATTACTTTGTATACTTTATATACTATAGGTATGGGACCTGTTATCCAGAATGCTCAGGACCTGGGGAACAAAACCTGGAAGTTTGTGGCGAATCTGTTCAATGCAACATTTTTCGCTCATCACTAATGATTATTGATGGGTCGAATTTATTCGGCAGACATGGATTTGCAGCGAATTGAAAAAAAAATTGTCACTCATAAAAATTGCAGCGCATCAAAATTATTCGGACACCTATTGAACGTTTATGCATTTGGACAAAATAGTCGCACGTATAAAAATTGTCGCTCGTGTAAAAATTGCCGTGCGTCAAAATCATTTTGACGCCCATTGACTTTGTGCGTTTTGCAAATCTATTGCCGTTGGTTTTTTTCAACATTTTGCAAATTTTTCAACAAAGCAAAAACGGGACTATTAATGATCAGTTTTTCTTATTACTACAATGATCAATCCACAGTGCTGAGGGATCAATGTCTCCAAGCACAGTGGAGCTTCTGCTGATTTGATCAAAAATGACAAGTCAATCTTTTGAGAGTCTGAGAGATCAATACACCTGGTTTAAAATATTGATTTTGAACAAGTCAGTCACATTTTCTATATTTAATTTGATCAATTTGCAAATAATTCCTAGAAATATTGAGGTGAGAGGAATCCAAGAAATGGCCGTTTGGCCACCATATAATACTTATGTTTGAAGGCAGATATTTATGACTTAACCAATAGGCCAGGTGGGCAGCCTGCCAGTTTGCTCACTATATATATATATATATATATATATATATATATATATATAACCTGGCCTTTGCAGCCCCAGACCAGCAGCAGCCTGATTGGTTTGCCCTATTTAAGGCCAGCCCACCGAGCACTGCTTTCCTGAGCATTGGTTCCCATCCTAGCAGTGTGGCATTGTCCCTAGCTACGGGTTCCTGTTCTAGCCTCCTTCCTATTCTGTCTTGCCTAGCCTTGTCTTGTCTGAACCCTTCCCTGTCTTGTCCTGCCTGACTCTGAACCTTGTTCTGTCTTGATCTGCCTTACCTTCCCCTTCCAGTTCTGCTCTGCTCCAAACCTGATCTTGCCTTGACCTTGACCTGCCCTTGTCTCTCTGGTTCCTGCTTCCTGTTCTGACCTGTACCCTGCCTATATCTTCCCTCGTCTTGCTCTGCATCTTGCCCTGCCTTTTCCGGTCCTCTCCTGCTATCGGCTCCAGTCCTCTCCTCCTAATCCAATTTGTTCCTGTCCTGACCTTCGCCCTCTTCTTCCTGTCTAATCCATTCCTTAACTTCGCCCTCTCTGTCCTGTTCTGTTCTGAACATGTTCCAGTCTGATTCATCGCCCTCGTCACCCTGTTCCTGCCCTTTGTTTATCCCAAGGGTTCAACCAGCTATTGCCTGAAAGACTCACCTTCCTCCTGCTGCCTCCACAGTGCCCCCTATGTTATCCCTTACACCTGCATTAATATTCGGAATAGGGGTAATAAATTCTGCGGACCATGTCCAGTCTGGCCCCCGAGTTTCGATGTCTATGGGCTGATTATTCTGATCACTCTGGTTGAAGACCCCACAAACATTTCAGAATGATTCACCTGTTAGTCCAGTTTTCCATTTTGGCTGATCAACTATGTAACATTCATACTATAGAAGCTTACAGGGAGTGGGAATTTCGCTTTTTTTTTTTTTTAAAACAGATAATTATTTAAAATCAATTCTATTCTGAAGGGCTGCAGCTGGGCCTCCATCAGAAAAGGGATTAGGGCCTCCAATACCAGCACCACCAGTGCCCAGATATTCTATTGAAGGGGATCCCACCCACTGCTTAATGGCAGAACTATTGGCAGGGGCTTGGTTCAATACCTTATGTGCAAACTTATAGCAGATATAAAAATAAATGCTATGGTTTAGCTTTTCTTAAACACATTTTGAAAGTTGGATGATAACATTGTATAATGATTCTATGATGTCTCTCCTTACAGACATACAAGAATGCTATGAAGTTACATTGCTTAATGTCCACAAAAACTGCGAAGAAAAAGTAGCTGAACTGAACCATATAGCAGACTCATGGGAGAAGAATAACTCATCCTCTACTGGCCAGGAGAGCTTACAAAGAGCGTCAGAGGTACCTATTATATTTGTACAATTATTCCTATTGCCAACAACAGTTTATGAAGCCTTGTACCAAGTAGAGCAAGATGATGACTTAAACACTTTTGGAAATTGTTTAGAAATCGTCTAGAAACCCAAAGCAACCAATCAGAAGTCCGATGTCTCATTATAATCTTCTCCTTTGTTGCATTCCTAGTGCAATTTTGATTCTTTCTGCTGCTCTCAATAACCCCTTTACTGATTACCCTGTCCTTCCATCCATGGTTGCCGTGAGTCTAGACCTTATGCTAGAGCTTCCTTGTTGCTCTTCTTGTGCCCTTGATGCAACTACAGTGTACATATGTAGCCTTGCCTGATCATAGTGTGTAGTCATCTTCCTAACAAGTCTTAGAGTAATGCAAATGAACAAATGGCTCAACCCAAAAGGCAAGATGCCCAATTACTGTTGAACACATTGAAAAAAAGGCTACTGACCAGCTAAGCTACTCCTAAGTTTCCTCACAAAACACAAAATCAGGCCACAACGATATATTTGGACATGTTCCAAATATCATAGCTAAAATTACTAAGCAATGCATCCAAATACTGTTAAATATTCATAAGTGTTAATAATATGGAATTTCATTAAAAATCTTAATTTGCTGTCAAATTGAAGTGCATGTGCATATATAATTTGTTGACTAGACAGGATGGCTTTCTGGTGCCATGTAGAGGCTGAATCAGCAGGCAATACACATATCCATGACAATGCAGGGTAACAAAACTGGATTTTTTGGTTGTTGGAAGAAACAGGTGACATCAAAGGTCACATATATTATATATTATAAAATATTGTTGTATTTGCCATGGATATCACCCTAATAATGCCTCCCTATTTGTCATGAAATCTGGTATTTTACGGTATTTAATATAGTAAATAGGCTTTCTATATTAACCTCTCCATCACTTGCTCCATGGTACCTCGGGTATTGCTTTGGCCAGCCTCACAGTTTGGAAAATATTTGATATAAATTTGTTACAATTGCGCAAAACCATCACAAATGTCTAAAGAGTTGTCTGTGAGAAATAAATTTATTTTAGAGCCAGAAATGATGTATTTATGGACAGTGCTGTATTTTTGTCCCATGCTACCCGAGGCACTGGAGCTAAGCACGCCCCTCAGGTTGTGGTCTGCATATGCATCACATCACCAATGATGGGCCAAGTACCCCCTAGCTCCTCCATCAGATTTACACAGGAAGTTTCTGGTGGCAGCTGGGGAAATTTAATTTATTTTAGAAAAAAATGTAAATTTATCATATAGGCCCTTGAGGGCTGCCCCCTTAAACTTGCCACCCTACAGCCCTCCTTAAGGGAAGTCAGATTTGCTCCATGTTTTTGCAGTGAAATTTGAAATGCATTTATAATGCAAAAATAATTTTGACGCACGACGATCAACAATTTTTATACGCGCGACTCTTTTGTCTAAGTGCGATAAAGTCAACGGGTGTCTCAATAATTTTGACACGCGACAATTTTTCTGCCCGCAGCAATTTTTAAAGTCATGACTCTTTTGTCCCAATGCATTAAAGTCAATGGCCATCAAAATAAGTTTGACGTGCAACAATTTTGATGCGAACGACAATTTTTATACAGGCGACTCTTTTGTCCAAGTGTAGTAAAACCAATGGGCGTCCGAATAATCTTGGCATGCAACAATTTTTCTGGCTTGACAATTTTTACAAGCGCAACTCTTTTGTCCAAATGCATTAAAGTCAAAGGGCGTAAAATAATTTTGACGCAAGCAACAATTTTTATACGGCGACTCTTTTGTCCAAATGCATTAAAGTCAGGGGGTGTCTGAATAATTTTGACATGTGTCAATTTTGACGCGCAACAAGTTTTTTGCGAAAACATTCGCAGTCTGCAAAGTAATGAAATTTTCTGTGAATCCATGCCTGCTGAATAAATACGCCCATCACTAGTGTTGACTGTTGATGTCTGTAGAAGGCACATATTTGCTGTACCCTATAAGAATATAACATTTTGTTTATCTCAGAAATGTTTAGAATATTTTGTTTATCCATTTGGATGAATATTATTTAGGGTCTCTAGCAGCCATGATAACATTCGGGGTTTGCTACTTTTGTACCCATTTTACATTTTTGAAATATCTTCTTTTAAAATGTATAAGGTTGACTAGTAGATGCAAGTGAGCCCTATACTTAACACCTGCTATAAGCCCTTGTGCTTATGTGTTCTGAATGACGGGCAAGGAATGGGTGTACAGGGGAACACTCATATGTTTACCACCTACCAGAACTCCAGCAAGACTCCCCACCACACCCTAGACTTTCCAATAAACATAAGCCCATTTCTGAGTGCTGGGTGAATTGGTACTCTTCAAAACAACTACAAGAGACATACACCAGCAGAAAAGGCAAGTGATTTTTAACAGAGTTTAATATGTTAGCTGCCCACATTCTACCCATTATGTATGCGGTGCTGCATACAGAGAGGAGAAGGGTGGCACCTAGAGCCACTAAAGGAAATTTAATGGGTGTAAAGTGCAAAAAAACATGGTACTGGGTACATGTATTTTGCACTTGCCCCTTAAAGTGGAGTAGCGAAATGGGAAACTGAACTTGGTTAGGGCTTTTTGGCTCCTTTTAGCCCTTCTCACCCTAACCAGGTTCGGTTTCCCATTTCGCTACTCTCCAAGTCCTACCCCTCAGAAGCCATGTTCCAATATCTTGCACTGATGAGATCTAACAAGACTGAAAAAGGCTGTCTGCAAGTTTGGATATATGGCTCTGAACCATTAGGCTGTATCTGTGCTATAAACCAGTTGTTCTGGATGCATAGTTGGCCAAAGGGACGTAAAGGAGTGATTTGCATGTCTTTGCCCATGATGCCTTATGGGAGAATCAAAACTCTTATTTTGGTATCTAGACAGTGCTGTGTGTATGGCATGAGACAAGTAAATACCTTCTGATTTCAGAAGGCTTCACTTTGCATTGAGCATCAGGGTGAGCCAGTTTCTAACTCCTGGCTGTGGATACTTTGGCCACTGTTTGTTTCCCCAGGGTGAGGACAGGTATTGCTCGTGTACCTGCCATGTGGGAGCGGCTACTACTTTCAAAGGGAAAGGTACCTTGGGGCAGGTAGTGCTACCTGGGGACATAAGAGGTGTTGGGGAAAGGACATTGAACTGACCAGATTTATTCTACATTTATCCACCCATTGTGGAGTGTGGGACTGTGGCAGTGAGAGACTGTGCCAGGGGTTAATATGGTGTGATTTGCATTTACAGTTACTAAATACAGTTTTACATAAAGTTTATAATTGTTTTATTGCAAACTGAGTGTGTTTTATTTTTCCTAGTGGAAATCCCCTGAGGTGTGCTCCTCAGTGTTCCCTATGTGGAGGCCCTGCGCTGTAAATCCCAGTTCCCAGTACGTTTCATATACAAAATGTATTCAGGGCCCTGGATTGTCAAGGGTTAATTGATATTTAAAGAGACAGTAACTAAATTAGAGTTATATGTAGTATTTAATATTTGTTGCAAAATCCCCTGACAGTAAAATAACCTCATAAAACTATACATTATTAGAAAATGCAGATTCAGCAGTTGCAATCTTATCTCCTGTATGTTCTTGCATGTAAAATAAAACTATTCTAAATTTTAGCCTCCCAGTCAATCTGTTGTTTGGTTGCCAGCTTGTCTTGTATGGTTACTGGCTTGCTGAATTATTAATAGTACAGTACTTACCATTTGAACTGCATATTTTTTTATACGTAGACTCCAGTATTTAGCACTTTTTCACTGATCTCAGAAGTTTATTCGCATATAATTATTCAGAGAAGCCTGTGGCTGTTTAGCATAGAGAGCTCAACTTTTGGTTAGACAAATAGGATAATATTTTATTTATGTGCTCTGCCTTTGATTCATCATTAGCCTGAGAGTAATAGGGATAATTCAAGGTAGTTGAGTTTTCATTTTCAATCAATTTCAGCGTTTTTATTTTGCCTTTAATTTCACTAAGAATTTCATTCATCAGTTTTTTCCATCTCATTGAGTCATCCATCATTTCCCTAAATTTTACCAATTCATTTTACTTGATATTATGGGTTTGCAGACACATTGCTCTAAAATGTAAGTATATATTACTAGAAAGAATCTATTTATTTCAGGAATGAGTGATAAAGACTTCCACTTATGTTTTTTTATGTTACACATTTTGTAGTAGGTGATCTGCATCACCAGCAAAGGTCTCCAGAGATATACAAGAAGGCTAAAACATTACTATATATATAATTTTATAAATATGGTTGGTGAAGAATAATGGTTAGGATCCTTGACAGAATTTTCAGTTGCAGACATGTTGTTATATCAAAAAAATTAAAAGCCAGCTAAAAATGTGCTTAAAAATAGTTACTAAGAGGGTGATTTATTAATGTTTCAATTTGAAGTTTTGCCACAAATGTAATCTTTTTGCACAAAAACTTTGAATTATATGTTCAAAAATGCTTATGTTTATTATTTATTAAGAACAAAAAAACATAGAAAAACTTGACTGTTCATGTAGAAGTCAATGGAAGTTGTCCTAGGCAAAATTCGAGATTTTCAATTTTTTTCTGAGCTTGTAAACTCACAAACTCATCAGAGAAAACTGAGCTATTGTGGACCGTAAAGGCTGGTAGTTATCTGCCTGCAGGTTTAAAACAATTATAACGATTCTATAACTAGAAAAAATTAGGGGTGTATAGGGCAGGTACTTAAATGAAAACTATACCCCCAAAATGAACACTTAAGCAACAGATAGTTCATATCATATTAAGTGGCATATTAAAGAATCTTACCAAACTGGAATATATATTTAAGTAAATATTGCCCTTTTACATCTCTTGCCTTGAGCCACCATTTCATGATGGTCTGTGTGCTGTCTCAGAGATCACCTGACCAGAAATACTGCAGCTCTAACTGTAACAGGAAGATATCACCTGACCAGAAATACTACAACTCTAACTGTAACAGGAAGAGATCACCTGACCAGAAATACTGCAGCTCTAACTGTAACAGAAAGAGATCACCTGACCAGAAATACTGCAGCTCTAACTGTAACAGGAAGAGATCACCTGACCAGAAATACTGCAGCTCTAACTGTAACAGGAAGAGATCACCTGACCAGAAATACTACAACTGTAAGAGGAAGAAGTGTGGAAGTGTGGAAGCAAGACACAACTCTGTCTGTTAATTGGCTCATGTGACCTAACATGTATGGTTTGTTGGTATGGTTGTGAGTACAGTGAATCCTACGATCCCAGGGGGCGGCCCTTATTTTTTAAAATGGCAATTTTCTATTTATGATTACCCAATGGCACATACTACTAGAAAAGTATATTATTATGAAAATGGTTTATTTACATGAAGCAGGGTTTTACATATGAGCACCTCCCCCTATAATAGAACTCATATGCAAACCAGTTCAGGCAAAACTCACATTTGTATTCAACCAAATATTTTCTATTTGGATTTTTAAATAAACAAATACTTGCTTTTTTTAAAAAAAAAAAAATTGTGAGTTTATTCAAAGTAAGAAAAACCTTTAAAAGCTTACAAACTTGATTTTGGGTAAAAGTCCTATCAAAGGAGAACTTTCCTTTCTATTGCATTGACCTGGAATGCCATGCTGTCATGCCCAGTTCAAAGGAAACCATCTGCTGTTCAAATATGTCAGCTGAAAATGAATTGTGTAAGACAAAGAACATCTTTTGACGGAGCTCTGCTAAGAGGTCTCCAGAGAAACATCAGACAACTCTTCTGCACTCACCAACTTCATTTTCGAAGTAGAGCAACGTCACAAGACTTTCCTTTTCTCAGCCAAATTGAACAGCAGGTAGCACTGTTGTTTCAAATTTATTATTTTAAACGTATTATACACAAACAAGCAGGAAAACTAAAAACATCTTAAATCATTATTTATTACCCAATCTTTAAAAAAAGATTTTATTTATAATTTTGTTATTAATACTGTTGAATAACAACAAAGACTTACCTTAGCCATATCAGTGTTGTAAACACTCACCAGAAAACGGTTTAGACACCATCTGTATTTGTGTTCATTTCTCTTGGATCTACAAAAGACTGAGCACTCATAGAGGCCCATTTATCAACATTCTGATTTTAATGTTTTTAGAGGTTTTAAAAAACCACGAAAAACACTTTTTCTCTAACACCATGGGGGCAAATTGACTAAGCGCCGAAGCGCCTAACGCTAGCGTCAATTCGCTAGCGTTGGCCATTTTCGTTACTTCACAAATTCACTAACGGACGCTGGTGTAACTTCGCTAGTGTAACTTCGCACCCTTACGCCTGGCGAATTTGCGCAACGGACGTAACTACGCAAATTCACTAACGCGCGCATTGTACTGAACGCTACCTTTTACGCTAGACTTCCTTCGCCACCTCAGACCAGGCGAAGTGCAATAGAGTAGATAGGGATTTCTTCAAAAAAAGTTTAAATTTTTTCTAAGTCCCAAAAAACGCTGGCGTTTTTTCTATATTATGGGTGATAGGCTGAAAAAGATTGAAATTTTTTTTGGGGCTCCCCTCCTTCCCCGCTACATTTCCTGACTCATGGCACCTTAACTAGACAGTGGGCACATGAGTAGAGCAAAATAAAAATTTTATTTGCTGATTTGAAGGTTTCCCAGGCATTTGTAGTTCTGCTACATATTCCTCCATTGAAATTCGAATTTGGCGCCGTTTGCAAATTAACCATCGCTAGTGTAACTTCGCTTCGCTTGGCGAATCAACGCGAGCGCAACTTCGCAACCTTACGCTACCCCTGAGTGCAACTTCGGACTTTAGTGAATTTGCGAAACGCTGGCGAAACTACGCCTGGCGCAGTGCAGCGAAGTGCCGCGAAGTTACGCCTGGCGCAACTACGAATCTTAGTGAATTTGCCCCCATGAATGCAGAGTGATTTATTAATATAAAAATACATAAACTTCTACATGACCGTGACAGCTTTTGGATGGCAATTCTTTGTACAGGTATTCATTAGCCAGAAACCTGTTATCCAGAAAGCTCAGAATTATGGGAAGGCCATCGTCCAGAGACTCAATCTTAATCAAATAATTGAAATTTAAAATAAAAATCCCTTTTTCTCTGTAATAGTATCTTGTACTTGATCCCAACTAAGATATAATTAATCCTTATTGGAGGCAAAAAATCCAATTGGGTTTATTTAATGTTTAATTGATATTTTAGCAGAGTGTGCAGATCCGAAATTCCAGAAATATCCCTTATCCAGAAAACCCTAGGTCCCATTCAGGATAACAGGTCCCACATCTGTATTAATGTTTCCCATGTCATGGTTTACAGTCATTTGTGTAATCTACAATTTATAGTGCTAAAAAAATTGTAATTTGTGAAAACGAACAAAATACGAATGTTACTAAATTGGCACCAAAGTGTTATTTTTGGGATTGGGCCATAAAGTAAATACATAATTACCTGTCTTGTCCCATGATGCTTCATTCCCTTCAGAGAAGGAACTTTTATTTATCAAAATGTTAGTTTGTCCTCATTCCAGGGTTTATTCCCACACAGTCAACTGAAGTTTTCTATTCTCTCTTCTGTGATTAAAATTAAATAACAATTCAAATATATTTGTTCCTAGACATGTTCTCCTCATTGGATGCACCTAAATGGATAACGTTTGAGTTGGCTTATGTAACCAAGGCACCAGCCATACAGATTATTATTATTATATCCCCCTTCTTTTTGGCTGAAATTCTTTTTTAATTCTAGTGGAGAACAATGAAAAAGCCTTTCTGTGATTGGCTGTAAGTCTACTGTCAATTGCAGAGGAAGTTTTGCTTTCAACACAAACCTAGGTGTGTCCATTCAAAGGCCTTGACAACTGCTCTTTGACCCCTTCTTCAGGATGTGTTGTAATAAGCAAGCATTCTGTTGTTGATAAATACTACCAAACGTTGAGGCCTTTCTTAGAATAATACAGCAGGAAGGTTGTTGAACTTCATGGCTTTAAGTGATTTCATGTGCTATTCTTTTATTTGTGGTAGGGCCTCTTCTCATAGCATTGTAGAGAGGCCAAATAAATACATATTCAGAAGCAGAAGACTGGCAGGCGGCTATCATTAGGTTTTCTTCTCTTATGTTGTTTTCTAATTGCTGTTTATTATGTTCAAAGCTCAAGATGACATGGGACCTGTTACCTTTTTTGATGTGCAGTCAATCAGATACTCTGTGAATTAATATTCTGAACAGCATGGTCAGGCAATTAGACATACACTAATAATAGTGACGCCCAGACTGATCTAGTTTGTTGTTTTCTTGTTCTTATCCGGCAGTTTGTTGAGATGGGGTGTTTATTCTTTCCACGTTGAGGATATGTATTTGCAGATAGTGATGATTGGGAAATTTAAGATAAACTTTAAAAAATGTCTGGGAAATTTCAACCACAATTAAGAGATGTGGCTTGGCTGGTTGACCAGTATAACAGGAGATCTCATGGTGCTGCTTTAGTTGGACCTCTAGTCTACCAAGTCACCTGCCCTGCCAGCTCCATGATTCACTTGCCCTGCCCTAGGCCAACACAAGAGTTTAAAACAGGACATTCTATTATAGAGTGGTAAGCATTGCCCCCATTAGCATACTGATGTATTACATTGGGGTCCTCCATGACTTGACATGACTCAACAGATATATTTATCAAAGCAGATCAATGTCAATCTATAAGAATCTGTACTATAATCAAGTTTTGGTTAAAAAAAACAAAATATAAAATGTCAAAGACTGGAGTTTGAGGAGTGCCAGTGGGTACACTTAGCCAAGGTAAGTCAACACCGTTGAGGTTTAGTCTCAAAATCTAATTCTGAGTAACTTTCCAATATACCTATTAAAAATATGCGGTGGTTTTAATGGGTCAGAATAGTTTGCCTAGGTTTCATCCAGGGGTTCTAATTCCTTTCCACAGTCCAAAAACCATACTGGTAGGTTATTTGTCTCCCCAAGGAACAGATCATAATGTGTGTCCACCTGTATTAGAAAATTAGAGTGTAAGCTCCATGGGAGTAGGCCCTGATGAGGCTCAGTTGAACGTTCTCTGTAAACTGTCGCACAATATAGTAACATAACTGAAGAACTATCATCATGCCAACGAGAGAAAAATAAATAAATCTGCTTTAAATAACATGAATAAAATTCATCTCACAATTCCTTATTAAAAAAAAAAAAAAAAAAGTTTCTACTTCCCTGAATGAACAGTTACTTTTTAAGCAGCATATAACTACTGGAAAGAATAGTGAAGAAGGAACTCAGTTGCCATGGAAACGTGGGGGATTCTGGATTTTCTGACAGTTTGGAAGCTGACATACTTATCTCAAGTACAAATTATTTGTTTCTACCTTATTATTACAGCGCACGCCATAGAGATGGAGAGAGAGACGGTCCCACGTGGCGCGACTCGTGAACATCTTCAGATCACTTCATTGTACCTCTCATGAACTCTGCTGTCATTAAACTCGTTAATAAACTTTCATTACTTACAGGCAATGCAGCCGTCAGATACATGCCTGTAGGCTCAGTATTTGTGCATGTGCGCACCACTAGGCTTTGAGAGGAGGTTGAGCAAAATTCCTCATTAAATTGCTTTACTAAAATGTATATACCGTATATACTCGAGTATAAGCCGTCCAGAGTATAAGCCGAGGTACCTCATTTTACCTCCAAAAACTGGTAAAGATTATTTACTCGAGTATAAGCCTAGGGTGAGAAATGCAGCAGCTTCTGGTAAGTTTCAATCAAAAAATTGAGGGTTTCTGCTCCCATTGGAGGTGCCGGCGTCTCGTTTTTGGATGCCGGCGAATATTCCTGGAAACTATTCTTGGACGCCTGCGACTATTCTTAGAAGCCTGTGACTATTCTTAGAAGCCTGCGACTATTCTTAGAAGCCTGCGACTATTCTTGGAAGCCTTCGACTATTCTTGGAAGCCTGCGACTATTCTTAGGCGCCGGCGACTATTCTTAGACGCCAGCGACTGTTTTTGCGCTTGACCCGAGTATAAGCCGAGGTTGAGCTTTTCAGCATATTTTGGGGGCTGAAAAACTCGGCTTATACTCGAGTATATACGGTAAATACAGTTTATTTCACATTAAACACTTTCCATATATCTGACAGTCAGGAAGGTGTTTTAACAAGCTGGCACATTCGATCAATGTGTGAATTCCCCAAATGTGTCTGACAGCTTACACTGGGGTGTTCGAGCTCAGTGGCAAATCGAAACACCCTACTGAATTAACAACTCAGATGAATTCTCTCCAGTCTCCACTCATTGAGCCAAAGATTTTCTGTGATCCAAAGCTGGTGGCCATGAAGGTCAGTTGAACGGGTACGGTTTGTGCATAGGACAACATCCATGTGACCTCTAGGGATTGAGAAAAGAGTATGGCTCCTCCAGTGACTTCTTGCTACTCTCCAACTTTAAGAGAAATAGAACTGTGCTATGATTGGTACAGATCATATACAGTATCGTTTTCTTTGTACTTCAAGAAAAAAATGTGAATTACAAAAAAAAGTAGATCAAATAAAACTGTGGGGAAAAAAACATCAAATACAGTAAATTTGTGTGCTCTTCACTTTCCACGGTGTTATGTTTCGGTAGCCGAGGATGAGTAGAGTATAACAGTGCTTTATTAGCAGGTTCATGCAGTCATTACACATCAACAGTAGCTTGAACTCTAATGCTTTTAAGCAGTATAAAAAGTACTATGTACACAGTATAACTCTTGTGCACAGTGACACCTACAGGCCCTTTGTATAAACACCACAAACGGCTCTACCAAAAATCTAGGGTCTAGATACTAGGTCAAGATACTAGGATCAAGGGTCTAATTTCGAGTTGATGAGAGTTATTTTAATCTCGCATCAATTCAAAATTCAAATAAAAAAAAGGCCAAAAGTAGTGGAGATTCCATTTCACGACTCAAAAAAGACAGTATTTTAGAATTGTAGACAAAACATATTCTCAAATTTAAATTTGATCTTGCAGAGGCATATTTTATTTTTGAATGAAATAATTGCAAAGAAACTTGGTATATTTTATTGGCAACAGCAGTTTTTTTATTGGCAAAAAATCACTAAACCTTGATCATGTTATGTTGCTGAATTTGTACAAAAATTATTCTATTAATTTTTAATACTATGTATTAAATAGCTTACATTTTGATGATAGACTTCTCAGTGAAGCTCACCAGGCTTTAGTTGCTGAATTTTTTAGTTGCCAAATTTTTCAATAAATAAGTCTCAGAAATTCAAGTTCAGAAACTGGAAAAAAAAAAAAAAATTGACATTTAGGAAAAAATGCGATCATGAATTTAAACAAATTTGCTACTAATTCTTAGATTTATAAATTCTGTGATAACATAATGGGGCCTATTTATTAGAGCTCAAATTTTTCTGGTCACATTTTTAAATGATTAAACTTACATTTTTGGAGGGGAAAAAACCTCAAAATTTTAGAGATTTATTATACCCCAAATCTGCTAAAAATCTAAATCCAAAAATACTCCATCTCAAACCTATTGAGGTCATGTAGAAGTCAATGGCACATGTCTCTAGAGATGTTTCTTGACATTGGGATCTGAGCTGGTTTTCGTCCGATAATTCTATAAAGTCGAGTTTTCACTGAGACAAACTGAGATTCAAATTGACGCACAAATTTGTCGCAACATTTTTTCTTTTTTTTCGACTTTTTCAAGAAGAATTATTGATAAATGAGTTAAATTCACGGGTGGGAGTTAGGTTGACTTTGTTTTAATAAAAAACTGAGATTAATTTGAGTTCAAGTAAATACCCCCGGTATGTATGAAATCTTATCAAACAATACTTTCACAACATTGGTATCAGTTAGGGTTTGATGTGTGCGATAGTGTTTACATTTTAGTATTTGTATTCTCCCAGATAAGGTTCAGAATTAATCCTCAAGTAAAATATATTATATATAATTATATTAAACTCCGGCTTCCAAAACAAAATTTGATAAAGAGGCCACAATGCATTGCACTGGGATGTTCCTTTCCTTATTGAAATCACGTGTGTAGGGAATTGTGGGGTTTGGAGGATACAGGCTGAGGACAGATGATACAAAGTAACAGTAGTCAGTCAGCTCAGCAAAGTAGTCAGACAGATCAGCAGGAGAGCAAGGGGCTGGGCTTAGGGAACTGTCCAAAACCATTAAAACCATGAAAAGTCTGCATATTTTTTAATTGATGTATATTGGAAAGTTGCTTGAAATTATGTTTACTTTTCAAAAAGCTTAAGTTCTGTTAATGGAGAGTTCCCCTTTAAGAAATATATATTTGTGTTTTATTGTAGCTTGAAGCTCTCAATGGCTCCAATGGATATACAACAAGTGATGAGCCGAATACAGACAATCACTCCTTGGATACAACTGCTGTTCATAGGAAGGTACAAGATTTTTTTGTATTACTTTCCAGATGGCCATGTACTAACCTCCATTCGTGGAGACTTGGTGACACTTTTGGTGCTATAATGTTCTTTGCTGGTTTCAGTAGAACAGAATTGGACAATTGCATTCAATTATACCCTTTCCGTGTCTTTGGGTTTATTTTAGTGATCTCCCAAATTCATACTTTTTGTATTAATTGAAATTCTGAAACCACCACTAAAATTTGGCTAAATAGCAGGTCCTAGTTTAGAATATTCAAAGTCAAAAAAATATTTAAAATGTCATAATCTCTCAACAAAAATGTTTGCTTTTAGTTGTCTGGAGCTTTAAATTCCCATGGATTTAAGAATCCCAAACCAAATCCTGGATTCAATACATACCTGTTTACGTGCCATTTGTGCGATGGTGTATGTGTATTTAAAGGGATACTGTCATGGGAATTTTTTTTAAAAACGCATCAGTTAATAGTGCTGCTCCAGCAGAATTCTGCACTGCTCTTTTAAAAGAGCAAATAGATTTTTATATTTAATTTTGAAATCTGACATGGTGTTAGTTTCCCAGGTGCCCCCAGTCATGTGAATTGTGCTCTGATAAACTTCACTGTTTACTGCTATACTGCAAGTTGGAGTGATATCCCCCTCCCCAGCAGCCTAACAACAGAACAATGGGAAGGTAACCAGATAGCAGCTCCCTAACACAAGATAACAGCTGCCTGGTAGATATTAGAACAGCACTCAATAGTAAAATCCAGGTCCCACTGAGACACATTCAGTTACATTGAGTAGGAGAAACAACAGGCTGCCAGAAAGCAGTTCCATCCTAAAGTGCTGGCTCTTTCTGAAAGCACATGACCAGGCAAAATGACCTGAGATGCACCTACACACCAATATTACAACTAAATACACTTGTTGGTTCAGTAATGACATTTTATATTGTACAGTGAATTATTTGCAGTGCAAACAGTTAAATTTAGAAATAAAAACTACATCATAAAAATCACGACAGAATCCCTTTAAGTCCAATACAACAGATCTAATTTAGTACTCGGTGCTTAGATGATAATTTTTGAGAAAATATTGAATGTTACAATTAGGGGCCCATTTATTAAACCTCAAATTTATCTGGTCGAGGTTTTCAAGGGGAAAACTCAAATTTTTTGTGGAAAAAAAGGTGGTAAAATTCAGAATCCATAAATGATCCATCTCAAACCTGTTGAGTTCATGTAAAAAGTCAATTTTTCGCAGTGAAAATTCGATAAAGTCAAGTTTTCAGAGCGCCAATTTTATGATACGATTTCATGCTCGGTTTTGTCATAACGTTTTGTTGCTCCAAGTCTTTTGAAAAAAATTGATAAGCAATCAATTTGTTTTCATAAAAAACTGAAATTTAGTAAATAACCCCCTAAATGTCTAGGTTATTTCTTTTTGTAAAACCTGAAATGCACATGAATGGAAATAATTTTGAAAATGTTATTCATATTCATTTGGCCGAAAACATTTGCAGAGAAATTTAAAAATGTATTAAAGGGGCGATTCACCTTTAAGTTAACTTTTAGTAAGTTATAGAATGGCCAATTCTAAGCAACTTTTCATTTGGCCTTTTTTTATAGTTTTTGAATTATTTGCTTTATTGTTCTGATGCTTTCCAGCTTTCAAATGGGCGTCGCTGACCCCATCTAAAAAACAAATGCTCTGTAAGGCTACAAATGTATTGTTATTGTTACTTTTTATTACTTTTCTTCCTATTCAGGCCTCTCCTATTCATATTCCAGTCTCTTATTCAAATCAGTGCATGGTTGCTAGGGAACATTGGACCCTAGCAACCACATGGCTGAAAGTGCAAACTGGAGAGCTGCTGAATAAAAAGCTAAATAAGTCAAAAAACTCAAAAAATAAAAAATGAAAACCAATTGCAAATTGTCTCAGAATATCCCTCTCTACATCATACTAACAGTTAATTTAAAGGTGAACAACCCCTTTAAAAATAAACCCAGATGAATTCCACAATTTTGCTCTAAGATAATACTGACTTTTTACTGCTGTGCTTGGTGATTTTATAAATGTGTGAAAAATAATTTTTTTTTGGCTGTTTTGACCTCTTATCAAGTTGCTCTTGGGACAACCCTTTGATATATTTCATTGATATTTGAGAGTTGATATTAGGACTGATTCACTTGACAGGTTGGGGCAGATTTATCAAGGGTCGAATTTCGAAGTGATAAATACTTCGAAATTCGACCCTCGAATTGAAATACTTTGACTTCGAATATCGAAGTCGAAGTATTTTTCGCCGAATTTGGCCATCGTACAATTGAAGTAAAACCATTCAATTGAACGATTTTAGCGTGCGATCGAATGATTTTACTTCGATGTGTAAAGACTTAGAAAAATGGTCTAGAAGGTCCCCATAGGCTAACATAGCACTTCGGCAGGTTTAATTTGGCAAAGTATTGACGTTGAAGATTTTTTTAAAGAGACAGTACTTCGATTATCAAATGGTCGACTATTCGAACGATTTAATTCGAATCAAATTTGAAGTTGAAGTCGCAGTAGCCTATTCGATGGTCGAAGTATCCAAAAAATTACTTCGAAATTCGAACTTTTTTAACTTCGAAAATTCACTTGAACCTTAGTAAATCTGCCCCAAATGTGTCATCACCCTGTCCCATTATATCAGCACCCTACTGCCCTAATATTTGGGCTTTTAAAAGACGGGTGGGCGGCTTGGGAAGTTGGCGGGCCCGCACTGTAGTTACGCCACTGACTTTTATTGTAGATAGAAATGTAGGAATATCTGTATGGGGTACTGTAATAAACAAATACAATTATTGCTCTGAGTCTAGTAACCAATAGCAGCCAATCAGATTTCAGACCTATCACTGATACCTGCGGATTGGTTGCTATGGGTTTGTACACTCTTTTGAATTTATTTTGAATTTCAGGTTGCCTATAAATTTTCAAAAAAATCTCGATCACTTTTTAATTTGCGGTTGCATTTTTTTCCCCATTTTTCCTCACTTGCTAACGTGTTAAATCAGGAAAACTAGATCATGTTAAAACTTGATTGATCACATTGTTCCATTCATGTTCACAAATTCGACTGGTTAAAGACACAGCTTGAACTTGAACATACAGCTGCCACGGACTTATTTAGAAACTCGCTAGATTCTATAAACAGATATTTTTAATTCGAATTTTCTATCTATTTTTTTTTTCATTTGATAAATCAAGAAATCTTGAAATAGGAAAAAAGAATTGTAATTAGTGGTAAACGAGCTCTTCGTGAGTCGTAGTTTAAAAAGGAAAATAATTTAGACCCGTTTATCTTATCCAGTGCAACAATTTTCTTTCAATTTCTGCAATTTCATATCACTATTGTAATTTTAGAATAAATTCAATTTTATTAAGTGGCTACATTTTTATCGGTGTCGGTGTTTCTCTCGCTGGAATGTGTTAATTTCTCCTTTCTGAGATACTTTTACAGTGGAATCCTTTTTTGGCCTTACAGTGGGAAATGTATTTGTTACCATGGCAACAAGCAAAATTGTGAATGATCAGAGAGTAAGGTGGGCTGTACAGTCTGGTTCAGATATAAGTACAAGTGAATGAAATGTACTTTTCTAGCTGACAGCTTGGCAGGATGAGTTACAAATCCTTTACTTTTTAAAGTTAATCTTAAATTCGATCATTGGAATACTGGTGTCATATTTTATTTCTAGTTTGCACAGTATTTAAGATTTGGTTGTCATTATTGGTCTCTATTGCATGGATTACTGGTCATGTGCGGTTCTTCCGTGTATAGAAAAAAACTTGGCGTAAGTCACCCTGCTATAGTTCCAGGGGTACCCAGGGTACAAATAATAACTCACCCCAAATCTCCCCCTAACTGACCTTCAGACTGGGCCCCCTTAGCTCATAACAAGGTTACAGATATATAGAAACATTGGGGTAACTGTCACCCTGCTATAGTTCCAGGGGTACCCAGGGTACAAATAAACACTCACCCCAAATCTCCCCCTAACTGACCGTAAGACTGGGCCCCCTTAGCTCATAACAAGGTTACAGATATATAGAAACATTGGGGTGTCACCCTGCTAAAGTTCCGGGGGTACTCAGGGTACAAATAAGCACTCACCCCAAATCTCCCCCTAACTGACCTTCAGACTGGGCCCCCTTAGCTCATAACAAGGTTACAGATATATAGAAACATTGGGGTGTCACCCTGCTATAGTTCCAGGGGTACCCAGGGTACAAATAAGCACTCACCCCAAATCTCCCCCTAACTGACCTTTAGACTGGGCCCCCTTAGCTCATAACAAGGTTACAGATATATAGAAACATTGGGATGTCACCCTGCTATAATTCCAGGGGTACCCAGGGCACAAATAAACACTCACCCCAAATATCCTTCTAACTGACCTTCAGGCTGGGCCCCCTTAGCTCATAACAAGGTTACAGATATATAGAAACATTGGGGTGTCACCCTGCTATAGTTCCAGGGGTACCCAGGGTATAAATAATCACTCACCCCAAATCTCCCCCTAACTGACCTTCAGACTGGGACTCCTTAGCTCATAACAATGTTACAGATATATAGAAACATTGGGGTGTCACCCTGCTATAGTTCCAGGGGTACCCAGGGTACAAATAAACACTCACCCCAAATCTCCCCCTAACTGACCTTCAGACTGGCCCCCTTAGCTCATAACAATGTTACAGATATATAGAAACATTAGGGTGTCACCCTGCTATAGTTCCAGGGGTACCCAGGGTACAAATAAACACTCACCCCAAATCTCCCCCTAACTGACCTTCAGACTGGGCCCCCTTAGCTCATAACAAGGTTACAGATATATAGAAACATTGGGGTAACAGTCACCCTGCTATAGTTCCAGGGGTACCCAGGGTACAAATAAACACTCACCCCAAATCTCCCCCTAACTGACCTTCAGACTGGGCCCCCTTAGCTCATAACAAGGTTACAGATATATAGAAACATTGGGGTGTCACCCTGCTATAGTTCCAGGGGTACCCAGGGTACAAATAAACACTCACCCCAAATCTCCCCCTAACTGACCTTCAGACTGGGCCCCCTTAGCTCATAACAAGGTTACAGATATATAGAAACATTGGGGTGTCACCCTGCTATAGTTCCAGGGGTACCCAGGGTACAAATAAACACTCACCCCAAATCTCCCCCTAACTGACCTTCAGACTGGGCCCCCTTAGCTCATAACAAGGTTACAGATATATAGAAACATTGGGGTAACAGTCACCCTGCTATAGTTCCAGGGGTACCCAGGGTACAAATAAACACTCACCCCAAATATCCTTCTAACTGACCTTCAGGCTGGGCCCCCTTAGCTCATAACAAGGTTACAGATATATAGAAACATTGGGGTGTCACCCTGCTATAGTTCCAGGGGTACCCAGGGTATAAATAATCACTCACCCCAAATCTCCCCCTAACTGACCTTCAGACTGGCCCCCTTAGCTCATAACAATGTTACAGATATATAGAAACATTAGGGTGTCACCCTGCTATAGTTCCAGGGGTACCCAGGGTACAAATAAACACTCACCCCAAATCTCCCCCTAACTGACCTTCAGACTGGGCCCCCTTAGCTCATAACAAGGTTACAGATATATAGAAACATTGGGGTAACAGTCACCCTGCTATAGTTCCAGGGGTACCCAGGGTACAAATAAACACTCACCCCAAATCTCCCCCTAACTGACCGTAAGACTGGGCCCCCTTAGCTCATAACAAGGTTACAGATATATAGAAACATTGGGGTAACAGTCACCCTGCTATAGTTCCAGGGGTACCCAGGGTACAAATAAACACTCACCCCAAATCTCCCCCTAACTGGCCTTCAGACTGGGCCCCCTTAGCTCATAACAAGGTTACAGATATATAGAAACATTGGGGTGTCACCCTGCTATAGTTCCAGGGGTACCCAGGGTACAAATAAGCACTCACCCCAAATCTCCCCCTAACTGGCCTTCAGACTGGGCCCCCTTAGCGCATAACAAGGTTACAGATATATAGAAACATTGGGGTGTCACCCTGCTATAGTTCCAGGGGTACCCAGGGTACAAATAAGCACTCACCCCAAATCTCCCCCTAACTGACCTTCAGACTGGGCCCCCTTAGCTCATAACAAGGTTACAGATATATAGAAACATTGGGGTGTCACCCTGCTATAGTTCCAGGGATACCCAGGGTATAAATAATCACTCACCCCAAATCTCCCCCTAACTGACCTTCAGACTGGGACTCCTTAGCTCATAACAATGTTACAGATATATAGAAACATTGGGGTGTCACCCTGCTATAGTTCCAGGGGTACCCAGGGTACAAATAAACACTCACCCCAAATCTCCCCCTAACTGACCTTCAGACTGGCCCCCTTAGCTCATAACAATGTTACAGATATATAGAAACATTAGGGTGTCACCCTGCTATAGTTCCAGGGGTACCCAGGGTACAAATAAACACTCACCCCAAATATCCTTCTAACTGACCTTCAGGCTGGGCCCCCTTAGCTCATAACAAGGTTACAGATATATAGAAACATTAGGGTGTCACCCTGCTATAGTTCCAGGGGTACCCAGGGTACAAATAAACACTCACCCCAAATCTCCCCCTAACTGACCGTAAGACTGGGCCCCCTTAGCTCATAACAAGGTTACAGATATATAGAAACATTGGGGTAACAGTCACCCTGCTATAGTTCCAGGGGTACCCAGGGTACAAATAAACACTCACCCCAAATCTCCCCCTAACTGGCCTTCAGACTGGGCCCCCTTAGCTCATAACAAGGTTACAGATATATAGAAACATTGGGGTGTCACCCTGCTATAGTTCCAGGGGTACCCAGGGTACAAATAATCACTCACCCCAAATCTCCCCCTAACTGACCTTCAGACTGGGCCCCCTTAGCTCATAACAAGGTTACAGATATATAGAAACATTGGGGTGTCACCCTGCTATAGTTCCAGGGGTACCCAGGGTACAAATAAGCACTCACCCCAAATCTCCCCCTAACTGACCTTCAGACTGGGTCCCCTTAGCTCATAACAAGGTTACAGATATATAGAAACATTGGGGTGTCACCCTGCTATAGTTCCAGGGGTACCCAGGGTACAAATAATCACTCACCCCAAATCTCCCCCTAACTGACCTTCAGACTAGGCCCCCTTAGCTCATAACAAGGTTACAGATATATAGAAACATTGGGGTGTCACCCTGCTATAGTTCCAGGGGTACCCAGGGTACAAATAAGCACTCACCCCAAATCTCCCCCTAACTGACCTTCAGACTGGGTCCCCTTAGCTCATAACAAGGTTACAGATATATAGAAACATTGGGGTGTCACCCTGCTATAGTTCCAGGGGTACCCAGGGTACAAATAATCACTCACCCCAAATCTCCCCCTAACTGACCTTCAGACTGGGCCCCCTTAGCTCATAACAAGGTTACAGATATATAGAAACATTGGGGTGTCACCCTGCTATAGTTCCAGGGGTACCCAGGGTACAAATAAGCACTCACCCCAAATCTCCCCCTAACTGACCTTCAGACTGGGTCCCCTTAGCTCATAACAAGGTTACAGATATATAGAAACATTGGGGTAACAGTCACCCTGCTATAGTTCCAGGGGTACCCAGGGTACAAATAAACACTCACCCCAAATCTCCCCCTAACTGACCTTCAGACTGGGCCCCCTTAGCTCATAACAAGGTTACAGATATATAGAAACATTGGGGTGTCACCCTGCTATAGTTCCAGGGGTACCCAGGGTACAAATAATCACTCACCCCAAATCTCCCCCTAACTGACCTTCAGACTGGGCCCCCTTAGCTCATAACAAGGTTACAGATATATAGAAACATTGGGGTAACAGTCACCCTGCTATAGTTCCAGGGGTACCCAGGGTACAAATAAGCACTCACTCCAAACAGGGTAAAAAAAAAAATTATGATTGTTTAATTAAACAACACTATTAAAATACAGTACATTTTATTTGCCAGTACACATATGGGACCTGTTATACAGAATGCTCAGGACCTGGGGGTTTCTGGATAACAGATCTTTCTGTGATTTGAATCTTCACACCTTAAGTCTACTAGAAAATAATGTAAACATTAAAAAAAACAGTTGGCTGGTTTTGCCTGCAAAAAGGATGAATTGGATTCCAATAAGGATTTCTTTATTATTACAGAGAAAAAGGAAATCATTTTAAAAATTTGGATTATTTGGATGGAGTCTATGGGAATGGCCTTATAGTAAGTTGTAGCTTTTTGGATAATGGGTTTCTGGATAACTGATCCTGTACCTGTATTTACATTTGATCTGGTCACAATAACATTTCCCTTGCTTAAAAAATGCTCAAGTCATCAATAGTGATGGTCGAATTTGCGCCATTTCGCTTCGCCGGAAAATTTGCGAAATTCGCGAAACGGCGCCGGCGTCTCGTTTTTGACGGAAATTTTTTTGGACGCCGGCGAATTTTTTCAGGCGAATTTTCACGGGCGTTTCGCGAATTTATTCGCTGGCGGTGAATCGCGCAAATTCGCCACAAATTTGCGCTTGGCGAATAGATTCGCCCATCACTAGTCATCAAGTCAAGCCGTGTGGCTTGGAACAAAATGTTACATAAATGTTTGCGGCCCATATAAATCTTGTCTGTGGTCCATTGTGATGCAATTTCCATTCCGGATGCCACAGTGTATGAAAGAGGAGGCTGAAGTCTTTAATCCACAAAAGGTAGATGATCAGAAGTTTCATATTCTCAGGCCCATTTTATAAATGCAACGGTGGACTTGATGTGCTGCGACGATATTGGTGCATTTGTATAATTTAAAGCAATAACTTAAAAAAAAAAATCAACCAATCTCTTGTGTGATGTGTAATTATATCTAAAACAGCAGGTGTTTGCTCAGTGATATATTCACACATGTGCAGAAATATATATTGAGCGAAAATGAGCACATTTTCATTAGTCAGATATCCTTTATGAATAATAGTTATCATAGAGCACAATCTGCATTTCAAACAGCACTAAAACAGATAATTGCTGATGATTTAGAAGTCTGATATCTTTAGTAAGTACACGAAGCTCAGATATAAGCTGGACTGATGCCCGTTTGTCATTGTTTCATCTTGGGGAAGTCCTCCAGCAAGTCCATATATACTCAAGAAAAACTGCCAATTATTGGGGGTGTCATGTTGCGCCAAATAAGTAAGGATATGTACTATAATCCAGTCCAAATAAGGTAATGACTGGAAGGCAATGGAAAGATGTCTAGGAGTAATAGGAGAATGGACATTTCATGCCAACATCACATTAGTTTGGGTGCTATCAGGCCCTGGAACATTCTGGGAAGGATGCCCGAGTCTATCAACACCAAGGAGTAGGATTAGGGCAAGGAACAGAAGGAATTTGCCCTGAGCCATATGAGTAAAAGAGTTGCAGAAGTTAGGTACCCAACCAATTTCAGCTCTGTGGTTACTCACAGATGTCCCCTATGCCACTGAAACTTAATCCATGCCCATTCAGTGTTTTGTTGCTGCCCCACCAGAATAATGACCATTGGGAATGTGGGTACATCTCCTAGCTCCTGGTGGGTACATCACCTAGCTCCTAGTGGGTACATCACCTAGCCCCTAGTGGGTACATCTCCTAGCTCCTAGTGGGTACATCTCCAAGCTCCTAGTGGGTACATCTTCTAGTGGGTACATCACCTAGCCCCTAGTGGGCACATCTCCTAGCTCCTAGTGGGTACATCACCTAGCTCCTAGTGGGTACATCTCCTAGTGGGTACATCTCCTAGCTCCTAGTGGGTACATCACCTAGCCCCTAGTGGGTACATATCCTAGCTCCTAGTGGGTACATCTCCAAGCTCCTAGTGGGTACATCACCTAGCCCCTAGTGGGTACATATCCTAGCTCCTAGTGGGTACATCTCCTAGCTCCTAGTGGGTACATCTCCTAGTGGGTACATCTCCTAGCTCCTAGTGGGTACATCACCTAGCTCCTAGTGGGTACATCTCCTAGTGGGTACATCTCCTAGCTCCTAGTGGGTACATCACCTAGCCCCTAGTGGGTACATCTCCTAGCTCCTAGTGGGTACATCTCCTAGTGGGTACATCACCTAGCCCCTAGTGGGCACATCTCCTAGCTCCTAGTCGGTACATCTCCAAGCTCCTAGTGGGTACATCTCCTAGTGGTTACATCACCTAGCTCCTCGTGGGTATATCTCCTAGCTCCTAGTGGGCACACCACCTAGCTCCTAGTGGGTACATCACCTAGCTCCTAGTGGGTACATCTCCTAGTGGGTAAATGTCCTAGCTCCTAGTGGGTACATCACCTAGCTCCTAGTGGGTATATTTACTACCTCTGAGTGGGTACTACTAGCACCCACTTACAGCTGAGCTTGAGCAAATCTTGCCCATTTATAGAAAAAAAGAAAAAATTTGTATAATATATTATACTGTTTTGCAGACCTCCACAATTTCCAAAGATACCACATTTGATTTTAGAAGGTATCTGCAAGACTTCCATGAGGGCAACAGGCAGGAGTCCTGTTAGGGGCTTCGTTGAAATAGGGAATTGAAATACTTACTGAAAAATGAGCCGGGTTTGGGCAGATCAGGTGCCTATTTGGCCTTAACAGGGCGTGGCCAGGTGGGCATATGGGGACCCCATTAGGAGCTGATTAATTATTCCCTTTATCTTTGTTCCTCAGCTCCACCTCTGATATGTCACAGCTCTGTCCTGTCCCCCCACCCATCAATCCACCGCCCCCTTTTCCCCAGCACTGGGCTCCCTTTGAATTAAGGATTGGATTGAACTAATGGAATTTCACCACTGGACCCCATGGTTCCAGAAATATCTAAAAAAATTAGTTAGATACAAGAAGACCACTTAGATATCATCTTCTCCCTGTGGGACAAATGTGTGTGTAAATACAGAAAATACAGTAAATACAGTAATTACAGTAAATACAGTATGCACACACAAGAAAACCTCACGCAAGCCTCTTGTGCAAGTTTCACCCTTTTGATTAAAATTCAAGGAACTGTAAATGTTTTATTTCTCAGAACATATGGATACCTAAATAATTACAGGTGCACATTATTGTAAAGTCTTAGATACTTGAAAAGGAAAATGAATATGGGGAGTTGTAAAGGGATTTTATTTGGCGAGCACTAACAACAGTAACAGCTGCCATCAAGTCATCAAAAGATTTACTGAGGAAACTTTATATACAAAATATTCTCTAAAAGTAGATATATATATTTTGTAATAAAAAACTTATGAAGAAATAATACATATTGCATCTCACAGGAGGAGGTTTGGCTTGAAATGATATACAAGCAGGTGGCAATGGGATGTGTATTTGACTTTTCTTGGCTCAGTGCTGAAGGGGTTTCAGTAGAGTTAAACAATCTAGCGCTGCAGCACTTTTATCTTATTAACCCAAATGAGTATGTTACTATGGCGACAAGGGTGGCAGTTATTTCTTGATATCTTTCATTTTGGCCAATAGTTACACAGCATGACTAGTACAGACAAGTATTTTATTGCTGTGGTGCTGAAGTGGGTGCAAATGCACTATCAAAAAGTGGTTTACTTTCATGGCTCTTTATTTGGGAAAACTCAAAATCCCCCTCAAATTTAGCTTTTTTAAATTAAGTCGGGGACTAGAGGTTGTCATTGCCTATATCAGAATCAAGAACTTTTACAATAAGTCTAAAGACTTTTGTTGAATTCATGAGTCTAGTTCAAAGTTGGTCTTTTTGGTGACCCTACCAGGAGCCCAAGAGAAGGCTGGGGTAGAGTATTTCTTCTATGTGATATTTTAAATAAATGTCACAAACAGGATACCGTAAAAAAATGAGAGATTGTAAGGAAACCTCACCCATTGGCATACGGGGGCGCCCGCCGCATGCGTCTGTTCCCTTGCAGTGCCGGTTCCTTTATGGCGCGTGACGTCATTGCGCAATGGTGCGAAATTTAAGCTTTAGTGTGTCTTGTAGTTCTCCATGTGAGACTCACTGGATTGTAGAGACTCCAGTAGGTAGGGAGATCTTAGTGTAATTCCTTTGGAACATCCTTTTGAATTCTGGTACACTGAGAAAAAAATCTGAGCTGTGGTAATACACAATGTGACGTGACAAATATTTGGTGTATAAAGTTTCTCTGTGAAAGTGAATGTGTTGAGCCTGGAGACCCAACTCTTCCTCCACTACTTCTGTCAGGGCCAGGTGAGGTGAAGAATCTCCGTATAATGGTATTCTTCCTATTAATAGGATTGAGGGAACTTTGTTGGCTGGTACAGTATTGTGTCAACGTTTGTAGTTTCGCCACTTTTTTTGCGAATTTAAGCTAGAATTTTGCCGTGCAGTCTCAACACATGTAAAAGAAGTTCTCCTGCAGGACATAGAGTCATGGCGCCATGAATCAAGGTAGCAAAGTAATTTTAGTGATATAATGGGGAAAAATGTATGTTCTTAAAGAATACATTTTGTGTGAAAAACAGGAATGTGCCAGTGTATTGCTTTTAAGTATAGTAGGAAAGTGCTTAGAAAATTTAAAACAGGTTGATTCATTGAAAATATCTGCAAAAACCCTACTAGTCCCGCCCATCTGTTCCACTTGCTGCTGCCTCCTTTCCCAGGCTGTGCAGGGGAGCCGTCAGCACTCAGCTCACTGCACTGTAGGAACCAAACAGCAGCTAGGCTGACCTAATAGGGAACTGAAGCCGGTCTTTGCTTGTGTGACTGCAAGGCTGTGATTGGCTGTTCCCCTCCTACTGTGCTTCTGGCAGGGACCGTTAGGACACACCCACACCCCTCATATGAAACTTGGAGACGGATCAGTCAACATCTATAGGGAGCGCCAATAAAAGGGCTATGTTTAAAGATAATATTAATTCTTAGCACAATGTGACACCAACAACACTTATTATTCATAATTATCTACAAGATTAAGCTTTTTCCATTTATCCTATATGTCTCCCTTAAAGGGATACTGTCATGGGAAAAATTTTTTTTTTCAAAATGAATCAGTTAATAGTGCTGCTCCAGCAGAATTCTGCACTGAAATCCATTTCTCAAAAGAGCAAACAGATTTTTTTATATTCAATTTTGAAATCTGGGCTAGACATTTTGTCAATTTCCCAGCTGCCCCAAGTTATGTGATTTGTGCCTGTACTTTAGGAGAGAAATGCTTTCTGGCAGGCTGCTGTTTTTCCTTCTCAATGTAACTGAATGTGTCTCAGTGGGACATGGATTTTTACTATTGAGTGTTGTTCTTAGATCTACCAGGCAGCTGTTATCTTGTGTTAGGGAGCTGCTATCTGGTTACCTTCCCATTGTTCTTTTGTTTGTCTGCTGGGGGGGAAGGGAGGGGGTGATATCACTCCAACTTGCAGTACAGCAGTAAAGAGTGATTGAAATGTATCAGAGCACAAGTCACATGACTTGGGGCAGTTGGGAAATTGACAATATGTCTAGCCCCATGTCAGATTTAAAAATTGAATATAAAAAATCTGTTTGCTTTTTTGAGAAATGGATTTCAGTGCAGAATTCTGCTGGATCAGCACTATTAACTGATTCATTTTGGAAATTTTTTTTTTCCCATGACAGTATCCCTTTAATAATATCACCATTAAAGTTGAAGGTATATAACTGGGACTTGGCAAGATAGCAGATTTCTACCCAAAAGTTAACAGAGAAACCGACAATATTTTGGCTCATGGGCACTAAATTTCACAAGACCAGCAACCAATCAGCTATTGACTTAGAATAGTTTACTACAAATTGAAAACGAATGCCCTGATTGGCTGCTTTGGTCAACAGACAACAGACCCAGAAACTCACCAGGAAAGGCATGTGCGACTTTCTTATTGACATCACATTAGTGAGAAAGTTGTCAGAACTGAATTCTGGGTATTATCTGGGGCAAACAGTGATATATTGCTTCAATATCGCAGTATTTTACAGGCTGTCTTTTTATGTACATTTGGTTTGTATTAAAGCTACACAGATTTACTGGGAATGACGAGCTCAGAGGGATAAACTGTGCAAACACAATATAACATTGACAGCAGAGCATCTGTCTTTAGCAGCAATTGTGTTATTGTATTGACCGAGGAATTTTCTCCTAATGCTACAAGGCTTTAATGCCTCCAAGCTTGTGTTTACCGGCGAAGCTTAATCCATGTGTCTCTCGGTGCATTCATTTCCCTGTTTATTTTCCCGTCTGTAAATTCTGCCGAATGGAGACAATAGAAGACGCTCCAGAAGTCACGATGGAGGGAATTTAATATACATTTGGTTCCAGCATTTGCAGCTCTTTCAATAAGGAGACAGCTTTATGCAGGTTGTTTCAATTATTTCTGCATAGATGTTGCAGTCGAGGCCTAAAGCTCCCCCTGTAGAGACATTGACTATAACACATACAGTAGCTTAGTAGAAAAATAAAGAACAGTGTCCAAAGTGAAGAGAATGGGCTGCTGGAAATGAAACTCCGGCACTCTCATGTACTTTCTTCCATTTGTCTGAATTTCCTGCCCTGATCTGTAGTTTCTATAACACTGTCTTCCATACCGATGATCTAACACTCAACAAATATAAAGAAGATTTAGGGGTAGGTGATGACATTGAGTAAAGTACATCTGGTCAGACGGTAATTTTTATTGCACTTAGGATAATGATAGTGTAGATAACAAGAGGACTTCCATTGAGACTGGAGAAAAGGAAGATTTTGCCTTCAACATAGGAAGGGTTTATTTGCTATAAGGCCAGTCTGTTATATTTCCTATAGAGAGGTTATAATGAAGGATTCATTGGAAGAGTTCAGAAGGGGGCGGATAACTTTATTGCAAAAAAAGGGCAAATTGAACTGCCCCAGGTGCTTTTTCCGTTGGCCTGTTGTATGGTCAACCTGTTTTTGGTTTTTGGATGAATGTGATGAATTTGTATGTTCCCTGAGCCTGACTTACTGCACTACTGTGTTAAAACAAATATTTGTTTAGTTATTATGGATCTCTTGAGTGGTGAAAATGTTGCTCATACTACTACATACCCCATTCATACGTATTCTCGCAATAACGACCCTTTCATTTTAAAAGAGAATGAAACTCCTGTTATCAAGTGCCGCCTCTGTAAAGGGCCCCCTTCTCCCTCATCAACCTTATCTATTGCTTCCATGGCAGCTGTCCCCTTGCTGCGGATCTAAGCTGAGAATGCAAAGTAGCCCAGTGAGGCTGGTGGCTGCCATGTTTGGCCAAGTCATGCCCAGCATGCAGCATCCCAGTGTTGATCCCTGACATATTCACTAAACACAACAGCCAGTGGGTTTCCATCTGGCGCTCAGCTTCTTGGAGCCTTTCTGCAAGGTGTGATGCCACCAGACATTGCAACTGCCAACTAGGGTTGTCACCTTTTCTGGAAAAAAATACTCCTTTTTTCCCTATTAATAACATTGGAATCAACCATAATTTTTTACGTAAAATACCGGCCAGGTGGCAACCCTACTGCCAACCCCGCTGCACTACTCAGCTTAGGTACAGGCCATGAGGCAGCTACATAGGAGCATGAGATGCAATTTGTGAGGGGCAAGATGACCCTTTTCTGAGAGGCATTACAAAAAATAATAAATATCAGTTAACCTTCTCTTTAAAGACAAATGTAGCGCATTTAAAAGTATTATCCTCTTAACAAAGGGAGTGTTACAAGGAGAGCACATTATAAGAACACAATACACACAATAATGTTTCAGGACGACATTGTCGAATAGATCAAAGTACTTCAACCCTATGCGAAAAGTAGGCAGCAGCTAAATCTATCACATCCCACCTTCTGATGGAAGGACAAGTTCAGGGACTGATGTAGAGCTGACAGTACACTGAGGAGTATCTGTCACACTGCTAACCAGAGACATTTAATTTCTGGAGAATTTAATTTCCAATAGTGGATAATATATAGAACATAGTTACTTGCTCAACTGCAACAGAGATCAAGTCAAGAGAGTCAAGAGTGAGTTTATGGTCATTTCATCCATATACGTTTATACAGTTCACAGTGAAACAAAACAACGTTCCTCTAGGACCATGGTGCTACACACAACATAGATGTACCGGACAACAGACAAAAAGTGCAAAATCATTGACCAAATTGTGAGTGGATAGAAAACTGGCTGAAGTATTTTGTTACAAGAGTAATTATCTAGTAATCTTTCTCTAATTAAAGCATTCGGGGCCTTTTATTACATTTGCAATACAATTCGGCAAGAAGGGAGCAGGGTCTGCAGATTACCTAAATCCTTGTATAGCTGGACGGCTGTTCATTTTTCCTACTCCTTGATAAACATTTTAAGCATTTAAGAAACTATATTCAATGTTATCCTAAAGGTAAAATAGTGAAATTGCTATTCAAATATTTTCTGGAAATATTGGCGAGTGAATATATATTCTTGATAAATGTGACTAGTAAGGCTACATATGAACACTTCTCCACCACATTTTCCATCTGCTAGAAAAATGAAGCCCATGTTCTTTCCAATGAAGCACATGCGGATTGAGAATAATGGCCTTCGGTCTGCTGATGGGTGAAAAAAAGGCAGGACATTGAGCAGAGGGCCAAGTGTTCATGTGTTTTCTGGGCAAGGATGCATATGGAATATACAGCACCCAACTAAGATAGAGGCAATGGAATGAACAGGTCTGGAGCCCATAAAAACATGCCTTGCAATTAGAAGAAATGGCTTATTTTTAGCAACGTGTGGAATAGGTGATGTAGGAAGTAAGGTGAGTTAACCAACAGCCAACACCCAACCAACTTTATGCATAATTATTTTTGAAGTCATCAATATAGTTTGAGAAAAGGTAGTATCTCCTAAGAAGGTTGAAGGCTGTCACCTCAAGGTTTTGTATGTTCTCATACAAGTTTTCACCAACACTAAACATGCATGGTTGAAGCCTATCTGAACTTGACTTCAACTGGACATGATTCATGTCAGCAATCATGTGCAAGATAAGATTAGAGATCAGAAATGGCACCCTTCAACTCCTCTGCTTTGTATCAACTTCTAAGGTACACGGCAGATTTGAGGTGGCAAAATTGTATGTTTTAGGTACCAGGAGGTCCAATTAGAAGAAATAGCTTGTTTTTAGCAAAATGTATGTAATACGTGATGTTAGAAGAAAGTAGGGTGAGTTAACCAACACCCAACCAACATAATGCATAATTATTGTTGACGTCATCAAGATAGTTTGACAAAAGGTACTGTAGTATCTCCTTAGACGACATCAAGGTTGAAGGGTGCCACCTCATGCCCCTAAATCCTCTCATGCAAGTGTTCACCAACACTGAACGTGCAAGGTTGGACTTGGCTTCACTTGGACATGCTTCATGTCTGAAATCACATGCAAGAGAAGATTTGTCAGAGATTGTACCCTTCAACCCCTCTGCTTTGTATCAACTTAGAGAAAGAAAATGGGAGATTTTGGGTGGTCAATGGTGCATTTTGGGTAAGGGGAGGTTCAAGGAGCACCACTTGATAAGATTCATATACAATCAATATAATGAAAACACAAATTACACCACATGGGACCTTATAGAAAAAAATCCTAACGCATGGAGCAACCTTCTCTATAAAGTAGATCTGGAAAGTTCAATTTTCTATCCTAACTTTGCTAAAAATACTGTTAGAGAGGTGGAGATCTGGAAGTTCAGAAACTGCACCAGAAAGGATAAGTGCATTGCTGCTGAAGAGCAATCACAGTGTTGACAAGTGATAAGGTTGTAACCAGGTCAGTTCAATTATCGCTGACATTATGGTAAACTGTCTCTCAGTGAAACCATGTTCCTCCATTGACCTTGTTTTTCAAAATAAAATATGGGCGTAGATTTTCCTGCAGTGTCAAGATTTTCAGATTTATCCTTTCATAAATAAAAGGGCTTGAGCCGTTTTCTCCTTGTTATATGGCGTCAGAATAAATTTGAGTCTTTAGAGTGCTAACCCTAAAGTGATGAATATGGTGCTGTTCTAGTTAGAAGACAAATCCCTTTTAAATGAATCTGTCATTCTTCACACTCCTCCATGATCAGCAGCTGGATATATGGGCTGTATTAAATAAAGACAAATCCCTCTGCAGTTCCAAGAAAAGAAAAGGATGAAGATTGATGGATTCTGGAGTGGAGAAATCATTTGTATTTTGGGTAATTAGAATACAATGACACATTCAGCTTGGTGATATCAGAACCTTTCCAAGGCCTGTCCCCTTCAGGAAAAGCCTGTGCTGTTGAAACATCAAAAGGGAAATCAAAAAGTAGCGTTTGTTCACTAAAAAGATGAAATATTGTAGAACACTTTAAATGAGAAATGTTCAACCAAAGGCTTTTCGGAATATGAAAGCTAGAGCAGAGCTTAGAGCAGTTAACTGCAGATAAATAACTTGTGAGACACCTTCAGCCTTGTTATTAGACTTAAATGTTATAGCTTCAGCATTTAAACCAGAACTTTACAAAGATTGTTCAGCAATCGCATCAGACCCAGTTGACCTTATAATCTATACACACAGTAGGGTCATGTTCTTGAAGGTGACAGTTCTTACCATTGTAACACATGGTTCAGAGTCTCCCCTATTTATGTTATAGGATCCTTCCAAGCTCTACTGAGGCTGCTGCTTCTAGTGCTTCTTCTAATCATTTGGATGAAGCCACAGGAGCTTAGGAAATATCAGGAGACACTTGAAGAAATCTTAAATTCGTCTTCCAGGGATCATGCTCAAGTGTAAGCCCAGTACAGGAAAAGATAGAGGTCTGAGAAAACCCTGAAAAAGGATATTAATATTTATAGAAGGTATACATGAGAACTGGAAACAAATCTGGTTGTTGGTTGGCTTCATTTTTTGTTATCCCCCACAATTTTTTTCCCAAGCTCACGTATCTTATCTTGTTATCCTGAAGTTTTTCACATTTATGACATCTAAGAGGGTTGGCAAAATTTAATTTGTTTTTACAATTTTGAATTGATATATCACAGTTGAAAACAAATCACGATTCAGGCAAAAAAATAAATAAAAAACAGCTAAAAAAGTTTCCACTGGAGTTAGTCATTATTTCATTTTTGCACAATTTTTTTATTATTAATAAATCTGTTCCTTAAGGGCCAATTTAGCAACATTTTTGCATTTGAGTTTATTCAGAATCTGATCTGATCTGAAAAAAAAATAATTAAACCTGATCAAGTTTTTTTTAATCACATTTCTTTTGATTACTACCATATTTACAAAGAAACTCAAATTTGAATAACTCGATTTTGCAAAGTACAAATTTTACTTTTACAAGTAAAAATTTTTATATAACAACAAGAAAAAATGCTGAAAATACACCCCTCATTTTTGCCGAGATGTTCTAAAAAGCAGCAAAGACTGGTATTCCAATTTTAATTGATGTGCCCCTTTGTGTTTGTTCCCATAGATCTTTTATTCCTAATTTCCAGAGAGATTTTAGATTTAGATTTTTTTTTATAAAATGATAAATTTCAGATTTCTGTTTGTAAAACTCAAATTTTAAAATATTCCAATTTGCATTTTTTTTTTTTGCTGACATTTTCTCATACCACAACAACAGCTGGAATTCTAATTTCCATAAACTTGCCCCATTGTTTTTGTTCCAATAGTTATTTTACTCCTACATTCTAGAGAAGCTCGATAGGTTTTTGTTGCCAAATATTTTTAAAAAAAATTTGAATGATACATTTCAGATTTCCATTGAGAAAACTCTCAAACCACAACAAAACCGGAATTCTAATTTCCATAAACTTGCCCCTTTGTGTTTGTTATTTTACTCCTGCTTTTTTTTGCTAAGATTTTCTCAAATCCAGTTTTCCAATTTTCATAAATTTGCCTCTTTGTGTTTGTTCCATAGTGATTTCACTCCTACATTCCTGCCTTATTTGGCAATTCTTATAGACTATAAATAATTGGATTTCAAAATGTAAAAGCTATTGGCACCTGGACCATCTCTAATCAGGTAACTGCTCCTGTATTACAAATCCAACATAGTTTGCACTAATAAGGAATCATGGCGGCTGCCACATTGTTCTGACTAGGTAAGCAAAAACATATGGAAATAAAGTTGCATAAATTACGTCCGTTGCATCTCCTGTAAAATCCATTGTAAAACCAGCCCCTCGGTGTAGAAATTCCAGGGTCACTCGAAGTGTTATTGCTGAGACCAGATAACATATGTCCAATTATATAGTATTGTCCATGCCGTGTTGCCTGTTTAATATAGTGCTGAGCTTGCACAAAAGCCCCAGATCCAGAAGCTAAGGATGCGTGCCTAATGAGTTATGGTGCACTTAAACATGCTTAATATTTTATTATACCCTCAAAATGACTTTCAGCATTGTTACGTCTTGATTCCAGGCCAGGCAATGGCTAATTATGTGCCGGCATCTGCTGATCGTATAAATTGGTTAGTTAACTCTATCATTATTGACAAAGCTCATGGCTCATAGGCAAAGGGTGATTTTTTTTTATTTGTTTGGGGAGGCTGAAGGTCGGAATACATGGCCTATATTGCTCCACGATTGATGATCACATTGATGATTAGTGTAGGGTTGATACTTGTCCAGTTTTGAATCAGACGGCCAGTTGTATTGGGGGGCTCTCAAAATCTCCAGCCTGGTTTTTAAAATTTTACTAGCGAGGGGTGGGTTGTGAAGTCATCACCATGCCCATAATCAACATCACAACTCTGCCCTCTGACATCACCAACCCACCCATCTGAAGTCATAACGCCCCCTTTGGTTTCCAACTTTGCCGACTCTTTGATGTCGGAAAAGGTGGCAACTAGTGATGTGCGAGTTGACTTGAAACCAATGGTGATCTGTGGATTGACCACAGGTTTGGGTTGAAATTTGGCCAAACAGATGGGGAAATAAACTCCTCCTCTTTTACTAAAGATTCCCTGTCTTGGAACCAGAGAAGTAATGAACAGAGTAAAAACACATGGGTACGGGATGGATGTTGGACTTACAATGGCAACATTTTGCGGGTTGGGGTAGGGGGCGGGTTAAGGTAGTGCTGTTATGGTTGGTTACGGGTTGAGTTTTTCCTGACCCACACATCACTAATGGCAACCCTAGATTAAAGGGGTGGTTTACCTTTACGTTAAACTTGTTAAACTAGTATATTATGGCTAATTCTTTGCAACTTTTCATTTGGCCTTCATGTTTTCTTTTTTTTAATAGTTTTGGAATGATTTTAAATTGTCTCAGAATATCACTCTCTACATCATACTAAAAGTTCATTTAAAGCTGAACAACCTATTTAATGTCCAGTGTATTCAAAATCGGAGGAGTTTGGGGAGGATTATTCTATAGCAATGCTCCCTCTGAAGCCAAAGATTGGATCAACCAGGCGATGTGCTCCTTATTCAACTGGATTTTCATACCTGCCCTGTAGATATCAGCCCCCAAAATCAGCCAAATATCAGTTGGACAGGCCCAGTTACCCACACTTCTGAGCGTCTAGCAAGGAAGTTACAAATGAATGCAGCCAGAACCGCCATCAGGAGACTAAAGAGGGGCCCTTGTTATAGAGAGGGTCCATTGAGCTGCCACCGTGCTATGGCTATGAATTAAGGCACCTCAAGGGTTAAAGCTATTTTTTTAACATAAGCTAATGATTTATTAATTTGTATTTATTGATCAGAACTGGTCCTAGACAGATGTCCTTTATTACAGTATTGTCTGTATTGCCGATCTCTCTGGCAAAGAGACATTAATCTCTGCACTTCCCCTTTAAGCAGCCGAGGGTTAAAGATATGGCAATTAAATGGATTGGGTTTTGCCGTTAATTAGAATGAGAAACATTCCTTACCCTGGGGAACGCTGGCCCATGAAAGTACCGGTATTGGACCTGTTATCCAGAATGCTCGGAACCTGGGGTTTTCCAGGTAACAAATGTTTCCGTAATTCGGATCTTCATACCTTAAGTCTACTAGAAAATCATATAAACATGAAATAAAGCCAACAGGCTGGTTTAGCTTCCAATAAGGATTAATTATATCTTAGTTGGGATCAAGTACAAGTGACTGTTTTATTATTACACAGAAAAAGGAAATTGTTTTTAAAAAAAAATTGGATTATTTGGATAAAATGGAGGGGACTGTGATAGGGACCTTGGATTGTAAACTCCACTGGGGCAGGAACTGATGGGAATGTGATAGGGACCTTAGATTGTAAGATCACTGGGACAGGGACTGATGGGACTGTGATAGGGACTGTAGATTGTAAGCTCCTATGGGAAAGGAACTGATGGGACTGTGATAGGGGCCTTCAATTGTAATCTCCACTGGGACAGGAACTGATGGGAATGTGATAGGGACTTTAGATTGTAAGCTCCACTGGGACAGGAACTGTGATAGGGACCTTAGATTGTAAGCTCCACTGTGGCAGGGACTGATGGGAATGTGAAAGGGACCTTGGATTGTAAACTCCACTGGGACAGGGACTGATGGGAATGTGATAGGGACCTTAGATTGTAAACTCCACTGGGGCAGGGACTGATGGGAATGGGATAGGGACCTTAGATTGTAAGCTTCACTGGGGCAAGGACCGATGGGACTGTGATAGGGACTGTAGATTGTAAGCTCCTCTGGGAAAGGAACTGATGGGACTGTGATAGGGGCCTTCAATTGTAATCTCCACTGGGACAGGGACTGATGGGAATGTGAAAGGGACCTTGGATTGTAAACTCCACTGGGACAGGGACTGATGGGAATGTGATAGGGACCTTAGATTGTAAGTTTCACTGGTGCAGGGACTGATGGGAATGTGATAGGGACATTAGATTGTAAACTTCACTGGGGCAAGGACTGATGGGACTGTGATAGGGACCTTAGATTGTAAGCTCCACTGGGGCAGGGACTGATGGGACTGTGATAGGGACCGTAGATTGTAAGCTCCACTTGGACAGGAACTGTGATAGAGACCTTAGATTGTGAGCTCCACTGGGGCAGGAACTGATGGGAAGGTGATAGGGACATTCGATTGTAAGCTCCACTGGGACAGGAACTGTGATTGAGACCTTAGATTGTAAACTCCACTGGGGCAGGTATTGATGGGAATGTGATAGGGACCTTAGATTATAAACTCACTGGGACAGGGACTGATGGGGAATGTGATAGGGACCTTAGATTGTAAGCTCCACTGGGGCAGGGACTGATGGGACTGTCATAGGGACCTTAGATTGTAAGTTTCACTGGTGCAGGGACTGATGGGAATGTGATAGGGACCTTAGATTGTAAGCTCTACGGGGACAGGGACTGATGGGAATGTGATAGAGACCTTAGATTGTAAGCTCACTGGGACAGGGACTGATGGGAATGTGATAGGGACCTTAGATTGTAAGCTTTGTTAAGAACTATGGAATATGTTGACTCTGTAAAAACAAAGAGAGATCCATATTTGTGAAAGCAACTTTTTCTCCTTCCTTATTTTACATTTGTCCTTCCCCTAATCTGCTGCAGGGGAGCTTCCAATCAGCTGTGCTGGGGTATCCCTGTTCCAAAGACATTGCAAGCAATACATTATATCTGGAAATGCTTAGCCCCCAATAAGCTGCTTGTGAAGTTAACAAATCTGTGTGACAAGATCCATCCCGTCTTTGTCCCGACCCATTTTTTTCCCCACCGTGCAGCCAGATGGTGTGAGCACTAAACAGACGTCGTCTTTAAATTAGACATGTCGCCAGCACAAAGAGTTTCAGTGCAATGAACACCAGTTGGTATTAAAGGCAAACAGGACACTTTCAGATCCCTGAGCTGACAGTCAGCAATTTGTGGGTAAATAGTTATGGCAGTGCCATGGGACTCCTGGTGGCTTTGGCTAAATGAAAGCGATAGAGAGAGAGAGAGAGAGAGAGAGAGAGAGAGAGAGAGAGAGAGAGAGAAACTTGGCAGCCCCAGCGTGTAGTCATGATGAAGCAGTTCCGTGTGCTTGAAAGCATGGCTACAACTCTGATATCTTCATAATCTCCTCTGCACACTCCACTGACTGTCATTTAATGTGAGCTGGCAGTGAGGGAGGAAAGCCTCCTTGGGAGTCATGCAGGAATCACGTCTTCGTCTTCACCTGGAAGTTTTTTCTGGCAGAGATTTCCCAGATACCTGTGGCAGCTTCTCCGCCAGTATAACGGAAAACTGATCCATCCGTTCCGAGGGGCCCAGGACACCGTTGAAAGCTCTGCAGTAACGACTCCTGCTTTCCAGGCTGTAGTCGCATCCCTTGGAATTGCCTTGGCTTTCTTATTCTAGGATTTGCATTGACTCCAGCCAAAAGGATCATTATGGATTGTCTGTGCATCGTTACAACCAAGGTAAGAAGGGAAAATCCTTGTGTGCTGCTTTTGTTCTATTGGGGGTTTTTTTTTGTCTCCGAGCAGCTGGGAATGGAAAGCAGCAGGTTTCGGTGGTGAGTTGATGTTAACGGGAATAAAAGAGTTCAATTAGGAAAGCAAATCGGTGAATGAGTGTTTTGTTTCCGCCTGGGGGAAAGCCATTATTCATAGTAGAGAATTCTCCATCAGCAGAATGGGCTGAGTACAGACTAACCTCACACTAATTTGTGTAAGGAATATTGTTCTCATATTTTTTCCAACGTTCGATGACTGTGGATATATCAGTGAAAATGAACTTTTTTATCCTTCTGCGGTGAAATCAAGATATGGGGCATTATTGTAGTGAGTTCATTCATTTAGGCAAATAATTTAACTGACTTTGGGCCACTGTGTTGTTCTAGAAAGGGGGCAGGGCAAAGTTAGAAAAGAGAGATCATAAGTGGGGTGCAATTTTGGAGGGGATCGATCATGCATGTTAAGCCTCATTTGTTGTCGAATTACAAGCAGAGAACTGCCAGGTGGATTGAGCGTTGGGTTTTTCACAAGGTTTGCTATCCTCTGGTCTAGTGCCACATTTGTTGTAGGAGGCCCCAGGGTTGGACTGGGCCTCCTAGGCCCCACCAAAGAAACTGATATCTAGAACCCACTCTCTCAACAATATGATGGAAACAATAACAATTATTACAGGCATTATATATTTCTATGGAACGAAAAAAACAGGGTGGATTGGGAATAGTAGAAGAACCTCTAGTGCTCTGGCAGGTCTAACCATGAGTGGTAAGTAGGGATGTAGCGAACTGTTCGCCGGCGAACTAGTTCGCGCGAACTTCGACTGTTCGCGTCCGCCGCAAGTTCGCGAACGTCGCGCGACGTTCGCCAATAGGCGTTCGCGTCAAAATCGTTCGACCATTCGACCATTCGATCGCTAAAATCGAACGATTGTCGTTCGAATCGAATGATCGAAGCCATTGGATTGAAAGAAATTATTCGATCGAATGGCTTCGATCGTTCGATTCGAACGAAAATCGTTCGATTTTAGCGATCGAATGGTCGAATGGTCGAACGATTAAAATCCTTCGATCGTTCGAATCGAACGATTTTCGGATGTTCGAAGTTCGCGAACTGTTCGCATTTTTTGCCGGTGTTCGCGAACGGCGTTCGCGAACACATACTCGGCAGTTCGCTACATCCCTAGTGGTAAGAGACCTGGTCACAGCCTAGTGGTGGTAAGGCCTTTAGGAAAACAGATGTGAACCTTTGATCCTTCAAACTTACGACTCACAGCACCCTCTGACAGCCACACTACTGAAGGGCCACATATTGGGTACCACTTGTTAAAAGTATTGCAATTGTCATATTTTCTTACTGTCCACATATTTCTCTCCTGGTCTTAATCTTGCCCCACTATCTGCATCTTGTCCTACTATTGCCATCTTGTACCTCCTTGCTGCTCTATGTTGCACGTCTCTTGCAGTGACCCTGTTTGGTCTGTATTTTTTTTTGGTGGAGATACTATTTTGCTATTATTGCCAAATCATTACCATGCCAAGGCTTCCAAATTGGCGTAATCCATCACTGGGTGAACACCTTTAGACTTCTCTTCCCTGAGGACCTCTTTAAGGCTGGGGACCAAGGTCAAAGTTCTTCACCTAAGAAGAATATGTGGACTCAGCATCAACTCTTCCTTACTTTTATATTAACTTGTTTGAGATTCTATCAACGATTCATGACGGGTTCTTATTATATTATACAAGAGCCATGAATATCCTGTAAATGATATACTTATAAATGGTGCTTAGTGATGTCAACGGTTATAATCGTAGCTTAGTGATATCATTTCTGTCACATGACTCATTGAAACTTGTCTATTATAATAAATAAAGTACCCCCTGTTGCAAAATATTAGGGTATTAGAAGTTACCTCTGAATTCCATAACCTGTATAAAAACACTCGGCCTTCGGCCTCATGCTTTTATATGGTCATGCAACTCCTCGGGATCTTATGATCCCCCCCCCCCATTTACAAGAGGGGGTACTTTATTCACTATATATACATATATTTCTAATTTCTCAACTCACTGGTCTCTAGTGGCCTAATACCTACTGTATTAAAGGTCAACTGATATCCAGACAAAAGTTTTTGAAGTAGGGCATCATGTCACTGTATAAGAAACAGGAAAACATTTGTGTTAAGCACTCAACGGAACCATGAAAAAAAAAAAGGTCAAGCAGAAAATATATCTTAAAAAGTTTTTTACACAAAATGCATAAGGCTAGAGAGATGAAGATATTGATAAAAGTATTTTTTACTTTGTAATATATATTTTCTGCCTTTTTTGTGGTTCCTCTGAGTGCCCAATACCCACTTTTATCTGTTTCTTATATGGTTTGTCCATTCCATGGAGCTTAGGGTGTGGGGCTGGAGATCTTATATATATTTATCACTTAGAGAAAAAAATGTGACATACAGTAACTAGATTAGACTAGACCCCATAGTAGGCCAAGGCTGTCCTTGACAATGTTAGTCCCACCCAAGTTGTATAGGGGTCATTGCACCATCAAATGGTCACAATGGAGAATGCATATTAATCCAATTAATTAAGACAGAGCTGTCAACTTATGGCAAGAAGTACTCGTGGGGCTTAGTGTGGTACACCAAACATTTTCCTAAGACCTGCTCACGGGTACCGATCCGCCCCTGGAAGTGACATCATGCGTGTACACCTTCTTCAAAAGATGACCTGAATGCTTACTGCACATGCACAGCTGGAATTTAAAGAGAACCTAAAGAAATAATTGGGGGAATACTTAAAATTTGGGAGAATGTGGTATAATTAAGGGAGATTGGGGGGAGAGGTCCAAAATTATGTTACTCCCCAAAAATATGGGTGTGAGACAACTCTGTTTAGATACTTGTGCCAAAACATAGACCGTCACAGTGGCCTGGATAATTTGAATGGAGAGGGGTCCAGCACCAAGAAACTCAAGGTAGGAGAACCGCACACTGAGATGTTCTTTTTTCCATCATCCCTTGTATCATTTCTGGCATGTGTCAAGCAGAGCTGAAAATATCTCCATATGTGCGTATTTTAGTCCAGTTGTAGGTGTATATATTGTTTTTTCAACTGAATTCACACACTCCCTTTTATTTTTTCATGCTGCCGCAAAGTGTACGGGGCTAAATTTATCTTATTGCCGTTCCGTGTTCTCTTTCAAAAGCAATTAACGGTAATTATATTTTATATAGAAATTGTACAGTGGTGCTCGGTTATTGAAGAAAGCGACACGATACAGGTATTTATAGGGAATGTGAAGAGTAAACAACTGAAAGGGAAATTATACATCATTTATACTTAGGGTTTAGGGTCCATTTATTGTCCTTTGAATAAACAGGGAAGTCTGAGTGAGTAGTTATGGTGCACAACGGACAACCTATCCTGATTTATTTGACTTGACTTGAACATTTAAAGTATTTATTGTTTGGTTAGCACCGTAATGGTGTCTTTGGCCAATCAGAAATCAAAAATAAGAAGTAAGCCAAGGCCAAAGGAACTGCAAAAGTGTGGTTAATCACGCAAGTGACGGCATTCATGGAACGTTTAGTAGTAGAAATTTGAAAGACTGTTCTAAATGGTGTCTCTGGCCAATTGTTTAGATGCAAGTCTGTTGTGTCTATTGACCCTGTCCTCAGTAGTAATCCTGGTGTTATGGCCACCTTCCAGGTGGTGGAAGGGGTCACTGGAAAAAGATGGAGTCATTGAATGAATCAACTCCATGCATCTGAAGCTACTCCTTGCAGTTCCTCATAGTTGCGCTTGCCACTGGTGGGCCCATCATCTGTTCATCATTCAGTTGCAAGAGCATCTATTAACATTGGGGAACCCCGACACTGACCACATCAAAGGTGGTTGTAGCTCTAGGGTTCCCACATTAGACAATCATCCAGTGTCAACAGAAGAAATGTACTTGTGCCTAAAGAATCATGAGCAGATATAATTTTGATACAGAGAATAGAAAATAATGCAATTTCCAGCAGAAAGCACAATTAAGTCACGCTCATTTTGCCCTTGCAGGGTCAATTTCATTTGAGGGAAATGCTGACTTGTGGGTAAAAACTAGGGAACCTACATCCAAATTTGCCCTATGAGCACTGCACTTGTGCCTTTAAATGACTCTTTGTAGCTCCATAGTTCCCCTTTGTCAATAGGCACACTTGTGATGGATTTGGAATTGGACATGGGATGGACCAATCAGTTCCACACACAACTATACAGATATGCAGGAGGGGCTTCTGATGAATGTTATCAATTCTCACAACAATTGTGTCCATTTTAGTATAACTGCAACTGCCCTCTAAGGTTATGCTACAGTGAATTTAAGCATTAGGAGACCATATTACATGAACGAGAAAATGGGGAAGGGATGCGTATCAGCAGGTGAATGCAAGTAGTAGCAGCAGCATATAGGAAAAATAAGTAAGTTGGGTGCCAACCAAGAGAGTAGACATTTACAGCAACTTTGTTGAGGGATTCAGTGTAAAGGTGTAAACAAGAGAATGCAAAGTCCAAGATGAGCCCCAGGCAACAAGCTTGGAGGGCTGAATAAACTGAAGTAGGAGAATTAAAGCTCAACCTAAAGGGGGGTGCCAATGTAAGGGCACCCCAGCAGTTGTAATGTATTATAATGACTTGCTTGATACCCCTGGTTTGTGCTCCTGTTAACTGAAAATGCACCATCCCAGAGCACCTACGAGCTAGCGAACCTCTTCCTTCCTTTTGTCTTTCTTCAGAATCCAGTGGCCAACACATGTGCAGTAGAATTAACTAGTATTAACTGTAAACTTTACTGCGCATCCTGTAAGAAGTAAGAAGGAAGGAAGAAGATCACTTTCTGCTAAAAGGAGCACCAACCCGGGTAATCAGGTAAGTCATTACAATCCTTGGGGGGTGCCTAATATTTGCCACCCCCTTTGGATTTAAACTTTTGTCCTTCTTTAAAGGTGAATTTAATTTCAAGGTCTGTAGGTAGACCTGAGACAACCAATAGATTCATTTACCAAGGGCACTTGAATTTAAAAGTGGAAAGGGATCCAATTGTCACTTTCTAAACTGGCGATCAGAATTCTGAGAGCATCTTTGGGGTACAGGGGGTGAATATGCTTATAAAGGTTGGGTTTACAGTGAATTAAAGGACAGATTCTCTAGGTAAAGGGAAAGCAGGAGATGGTCTGAATGGGCTTATCAGGAAGAGAGGAGATGAAAGTGTTAAGATATCAGAAAGCACATTTCAAGAGAGTGGCCTTCAACATGAGTTAGGGGGTAGAAGACCTGTGAGAGGTCTGCTAAGGGTTACAGAAGAGAGGGGACATATGTCATAAGGGAGGTGACAATAGGACAAAGCAGCACAGAGGTGCTTAGTGTGTGCAAATAGGATACTCCAACCAAAAGCTGGATGGGAAAAATAGGAAGACAATGTGGATTTCAAGGGATGTAATGGACTGAGAAGTCTTGATGTTTACAGTTCAATGTTGATTCTTTTGTTCAGTAATGGAACATAATGAGTTTAAAAGAAAGGTTTTGCTGAAAGAGGCGACTTTACAGCTGAATGAATATATCAAATTTGGAATAATATATCACCATGGAGCTCACAGGAGCTTTGTCTTTACAGGTGATCCAAGATCTGAGACAAATTTCATTCTCTTGTGACTTGAATGTCTTTTGTAAGTCATTCTTTAAAGTGAGGACAGTGAGGTTGTGGAATGCACTGCCGGGTGATGATTCAGTTAATGACTATAAGAGGGACTTGGATGATTTCTTGGACAAACATAATACAAAGGCTATTGTGATACTAAACTCTATAGTTAGTATAGATATGGGTATATATCATTTATGTGACAGTAGGGAGGGGTGTGTGTATGGGGGCTGGGTTTTCATTTGGAGGGGTTGGACTTCATGGACTTTGTCTTTTTTACACCCGATTTATATTTATTTACTGAAAAGAGAGGTATTGAGTCTTGTAGGAAACTCCTGCCTGTTTTCCTATTTCTCTCCCATGATGAAGGAATTGAAGCTTTTGCTGTTGCTCAGGTGAGCTGGTTGTTAGATGAGGATGTTGAGCATCGACTTCTGGAGGGTCTCCCATCATAAATATACAGGATGGTCTCAGATATTGTAATGTTCCTGAGATAATACAGATTATAATACACATGCATATCCAGTTAATTAATATAATTTTTGTATTATAAAATATAAGGATAATAGAGGCCACCAAAGAGCTCCATGACCATATAAAAGAGGTGAAGGTCATGGAACTCCAATATTTCTCTCTCTCTCTCTCTCTCTCTCTCTCTCTCTCTCTCTCTCTCTCTCTCTCTCTCTCTCTCTCTCAATATATATATATTTATAATAGGGGGGTTACTTTATTCCCTCTTTAACAACAGATAGGTGATGCAGCATCTAGACATGTTAATCCCAGAAACTGTGGGGAAAATCTTGAAGGTTTCCTCATTTGATATACAGTAGGATCCCCTCAGACAACATTTATACATAATAAAAAGCACAGGACCCCCTGCTTCTCCGCCAACATTGCCCACCACCCTCGCCTTATTCACATCATTCTTTTATTTGCTATACTTATTAGGAACATTTCACAGAATAGAATCCCGCTGGGTGCTGTGTTTATTCACACTTTACTTAAATCTCCCTGTATTGCTTTTTACTTAATCCAAAACAGAAGCCTATGAAGCCATGAGAGGTTATACCACCCAACACCTTTTGTATTATTAGATACATAGACAGAGAGTGATTATTATGGTAATATATCTTTTGACTGCCTGCCTGGCTATGAATGCATGCACTGGAAAGCTTTTAGCTTATAATTATGACAGGGTCAGATGGGCTCAACAGAATATCTGAGAAGATCCTGGTGGACCCTTCCTGCAGCTCTTGGCTCTGCCAACTACCAGGGTATGTTATACTCTGTGCCCCTATTCCCTGCTCTGCTCTTATTCCTTGATGGAATTGTGATGCTGCTGACAGTGTGCAGGAGCTCCAAGTGATGAGGCACTAAGGGGTTAAGAGTAATACTGAAGCAAATGCAGTTCCTTTATATTTAAGTATATGACCCCTTATGTACTGAGCTGAGTGGGGTTGTATATTTCAGGGCTAGGATAGTGTTAATGCAAAGTGACTTCTAAAGTGGGGTCATATATAGTGATGGGCGAATTTATTCGCCAGGCGGGAAATCACGGTGAATTAGCGCGATTCGCCTCCGGCGAATAAATTCGCGAAACGCCTGTGAAAATTCTCCGTTTCGCGAGTTTCCCGGGAAATTCGCAGTGCCCCTCCGAAGGGGCACTGCGATCCCCAACCATACTTCCTCCCAGTTCCTGCCCCACAGCCGCTGCTCCCCGCCCTGTGCCGGAGCCTCCCAGCCCCCCATTTCCCTCTTCCCCACCGCAGGCAGGCCTGGATTTGTGGAAAGGCCACCAAGGTCCAGGCCTAGGGTGGCAGGATTTTAGGGGGTGGCATGCTGCCCAACTACACCCACATTGGTTAAAAAACACTGGGGATGTGCAGGAGATACAATAATGTTTTTAATTCCCTGTCCGCCAATCCCCATTTACACGAATATTGGGGAGGGAACAGGAGTGACAAACGCCAGTGGGCCCAGGGGTGCCTGCTATGTAAATCCGGCCCTGACCGCAGGCAAGAAAGTGGTTAGGGGTGGGGGTTTTCTTTACATCTATAGAAGAAGCAGACCCCACAGTCTGGGCCCCTCTGTTCCCGCCCCCCCGGGTTGCCACCTTTTGAGTTTCAGGAAACCGACAGGCGAGACGGGCCAGGCACCCTAAGCAACATTGTCGGTTGCTGTGCCATTTGGGAGCACACATACGCGTATTGATCCACTCGTGTTTATGCACAAATTGATGCTCGCGTGCACCGAAGCACAAATCGGCTCAGAGAGAGGGAACCGGACTAGGGGTAGACAGCAGGTAAGGTACGTGCCTGGTGCCCCCCCAGCTTTGCACATTAGGCACGTGCCTACTCTGCCTACCACTACTTCCGGCCCTGCTGGCAGTTGGCAGGGCCGATGATGTTAGGGGGCGGGCCAGTAATGGAGAGGGGGGGTGGGCCAGTGCTGTTTGGGCTGATTACATTGGGGGCAGGGCTGGTGCTGTGGAGATCAGCGATCAATGTCCTCTCTGGATTTCCTTATTTGGAAATCCGGACAGGCACTTTTAACCCAGACAGCGATTTTTATAACCGGGCTGTCCGGGTGAAATCCAGAGAGCTGCCAACCCTCTCTGCCCGCCCGCGGGTTCTGCTTCCTCTATAGTGATGTCCATTCTTGGCACATGGATAAGGGATTGGCAGATGTAGATTGGCAGTGTATATAAGAAAGCTGATTGGGCTGATATAAATGATGTCTAGAGCCTCTGTGCCAATGCCATTGATTTCAGCAGAAATGCCGTTCATTTTAGGGCATGTTCCACTCATTAAAAGTATTGCTTAATTCTATGGTATGGTTTGTTTGAAATGTATAAAAGATAAAAAAAAAATATGGATTGGACAGAACAATTTTGCTTTGAATTCCGAAGGAGAAAGGGTTAACCTCATACAGTAAATCATAGTTTCTTTTCCAATACAATGCTTAAAATGGGGAGGATAGCAGATTGGCTTTTAAGAGATCTAGCAGCAAAAGTATTATTTATATAATATCTACTAATCCAGTGACAGACATCTGATAAAATATTAAAGAGCTGCATTCACTCTCCCAACTCGGATGATATAAGCCTCTGACTGGCGCTTGTTAAAATAATACAGCTGTGGGCCTGGTGGGCTGCGCCTGACATGAGTGGATCTGAGAATAGATCTCACTGTGATCTTGAAAGCCTTTATTTTGTGCCTGATGTGCAGACTGTGCCTCCGATGTCAACCTCTTGTGACAATGGCCAAAGGATTCACAGCCCAAAATTATCTCCAAAAATAGTTCTTTGTCCAGGACTATTTGGATATAAAAAGGCTAAAGCTTCTCTACATTAAGCTTATAGAGAGGATAAGGCCCTAGATGGAGGAAGTGCTGTTCTATAACTTTGGGCATATATTGGCTAGCAACTTGGGCAATCCAGACTGAGTTGCCAGCTTATTGGTCCCTGTATGAGGCCAAAACAACAGATATATGGTTTGGGGATCAGCCAGGTCCTGATTGGAGTGGAAGGTCCTGAGTAAACAATTTGGAGATACATAGTTTTACACAATTGCAAGACCAACCAGCACTTAATGTACAGAGAAGAATAAAAAAAAAAGGGAAAAAGGGAAAGAATGTAAAGAGAAAAGTAAAAGATAAAAAATATACTGTAAGTATAAGTCTCACAATCTTTAAAGATTTAGGGCTCTTACAAACTGAGATATATTTCAGGCTTTTCATCTATTACTATAGATCCCTGCTCAGTATCTTCTTGTACCTCCACCATATATACAATAAAAAAGAGGGAAAGAGGTGGGGATTGGGGAACATCATAGATAAAATTGTATTTTATTGCATAAAAGCAGTATAAAGCTTACAATTAAGTCCACCACCCAAGTCCACTATGGGCTGTGTCTCCATGTGTGGAATAATAAAACGTGTTTGTCTTCGATGGCAACGATGTAAGGGTTCTGGAGGAAGACTTCTTCAACCAGCTTCGGAGTAAAATCATTTTTTGTGGGACTCTTGTTTTTACTTAAATTATAGTCATTCTGTAGGAACAGTGAAGAAGAAAGAATTACTACCCGTGGTCCTGTCATATATTGAAGATTGCTTCAACAAAGGGTTAGATACCTTCATATTTTTTGCTTTTAGTGGGATTATGGGGGTTATAAAAGGGAAAGCTGTGCTCACCACTAAACATTTAAATTATAGAGTAAGGGCCCAATGCGGGTGTGAATCAGAGTTCTATGTACCTGGCTATAGTTAAGCATTTGTTCTTAAAAAAATTTCTTGCCCTTTAAACAAATCAGGGATTGTTTGTCCATATATTTCGGTTCTGGCCAACTGCGTCAAAGTCATCCTTGTTCTATCCAGTCCTGTATTTTATTATGAATTTTTACCTGCAACTTGCTTCTCCAAGTTTAAGACTCCAAAGAATTAGTCATAACTACATTCCCTGAAAGGCATGAAATGCGTAGGGCCATTGGAGATATTGTTTTTTTAATGTGATCCACAATAAATATTTTTTTATACTGTTTTTTGCCCTTGTGGACCACCTTTTTTTATCTTTAATAATGTTCCCTGTGCTCCTGTTTGTTGTTTTGTATTATTCATCTGGGTAGATAGACAGCTCTACAGAGAGAGGAGATCTTCTGTGCTCATATCAATATAGTATAGGACATTTTTATCCAATACATTTTCTCTGCTGGAATGTACTTTATTTTATACTAAGTGCCACCGAACTTCTGAGAGTCACCGTGGCAATCACATTTAGATTTTTAGAATGAAAACGCCTTCCTTTCACAAGATTGTCCATTGTAAACAGTTTAAATGAAAAAAAAACCCAACAAGGATACGTATAAAAAAGGAGAACCTTTGGTCACGTTTTGTCAGTTCCATTATAAATTTCTTTCAAGTTCTGTATTGTATTTCTGTTGCCTTTGAGAAGGCGGCTAATAATTCCTCCATTCTTCATTTTGAAAGGGCTACTATGCACTTCCATTTTCCTGCTCAGTTGTGCTGGTGCCAGGTAAAAGCAACATCGTGTAGTAATATAGTGTATATCTGTGGAGGCTTTGGTCCCAGACCATGTCATGTTAAACACAGCCCTGTTGTTATAATTTTCTTACAAGCCCTGGCAGGGCCCCCTAAGACTGATAATAAAGACTCAAGGTGATTGTCTAAAGGCTCAACTGACACTGCAGAAGAAGTGCCCTTAAATGATCTACCCTATTTAGCTGCTTAGACCAAAGTTACAAAAAGCATTGGCTCTACTGCTTTCCACCAGCGTGGAGATCAGCCAAAAAATTCAGGGGCAAAATTTTCAGGGGCAATCTCCGCTCTGTGTAGCTGCAGCTCCACAGGGTGGAGCAAAGGGGGCTTATCCATTTCTCTCCATCTGTCTACAAAACACAGGCGGAGAAAAGTGAAGCCAACTCTCTGTTTGATTTTGGCCTTAGCCTTGACGTTTCTATCCAATTCATCAGCTCTGTGGGGTTGAGGGGATAACATTCAACTTTCCTCCTTCTTCAAATAGTTTTTGGAAGTATCTTTAGGAACACTATTTTATGGCATCACAAAGGGTTGTTCAGTAAGTCTCCAAATAGAGAGTATGGCGTGGCACTGAATAATACTGAAGTATCACTTGTAGTGGTGGTACAGAAGTAGCACCAGTAGTCACTCTATACATGTCCCCAACTTTAAAACCAGCAATCCACCCCAACCCATAATACTACATCTTCTATGTTAAGTATTCTCAAAAACTCTTCGTGATGACCCAAAATGTTAAACTTGGATGCACTAGTCAGTAGGGTTTTCCATTTTTCTGGAGTCTAGTTCTTGTGTTTCTTAGCCCAAGCCTTCTTAATCCTTTTTTGTTATGTTAACAAAGGTTTCAAGTGCTACATGACCCATTTTGTTGAAGTGGAAACTTTGTTACATTTGCACTCATTTACAGCCTTGATATCTGATGGTGTCAGTCTTCTATTAGGGAGAATATTTATGGACCTTTATGTACCTTCATGTACTTGTCATCTGATCTTGTTCTTGATCAAAAGCTGACCATATATGTCGATATCCATTCATTTCACGAGGTTCCAAAGAAGAGATCTCTGCTTGATTTGACCACCCACATGCTGGTCTGAATCATTCTGAAATTATCATTCACCCATGTGACAACGATCAGATCATATAACAGGGCAACGCAGTCCTTCATCTATGAGATTTTCAGCCAAATATCAGTTGGTCGGATCTTGCCAATGGCCTCATACATGGAGCTGCCAGCTTGGTTTGGTAGGGTTGAGTCAGCAGCTTTTGTTTGCCCAACTTAAGTCTACCCGAGCTTTTGCTATCTGAGTTCTTCCCTGTTTCTTGATGGTGTTCCAGTGTAAGTCCATAATACTATTTATGTTGTTTAGAATAATATATTATAAGTCACACACACTTAAATTCATTTATACATATTGTTAAACTGCATGTTGAAATTGTATGAGGAAATTGACTGGAATTCCACCAAAAAAGACTGGCAGTGTAATTCTACATGTGCCTGCTTATGGTGATCAGTCCAGCATAGATCTATACTAAAATGAAAGAAAATATACCAGCAGTTTGGCCATTAAAACTTTAATGAGATGCTCGGCACCCATCAGGATAGAAAGAAGAAGCCAGAAGAAAAGAATCTAGGACAAAGGCTCCCTAATGCAACGTGTTTATGAAGCTAACGTGCTTGATAAAGGAATACATTATGCCGAACAACATACATTAACGAGCTCAGAGGCATTATGAGTGTAGTCTTCAGTTTGATAAATTACAGTGTTTACATAAAACTAAACCCATAATTCTTTACTTTGTCTTACAACAAGTTGAAAGCTATTTATCTGCTGAGGATGAGTTTATCTATTACCTTCTCACCCGAATACGGAGTATAATAACACAGCACTGAATGGTGGGATAGATCTCAAACATAATAACAAAACATCTAGTCATTGAACAGGGAAAGGACTTTTAAGGCTTAAGGTCCAGCAGCTAATAGGAGAGCAAGTGTTGAGCACCCATGAGGCTATAGCTAAAGGCTCCATATCTGGCAACTTCATTGAAAGCAATGCTAGAGTGTACTGGCCAATCAGCTTGGGGAGGTGTGGTTAGCTTAGGAGGAGGGTGTGGCTTGTTTCTTATCTGCCTGGAAGGTAGAGCTGCCTGGAAGGTGACATTAATACACTATTCTTCCCTATTCCTGGTTTTATTGATGATACTAACCATTGACATGCTTTAATCCAGCTTTTGGTTTTAAGAAAGAAAATTATGGCTGCATGGCATTTGTATTGGACCCTAACACTCAACCTATACCCATTGGCCAGCCAAGACCCTTGCTGACAGTATGTGTCATATATATTAGGGTCATATTAGTAAAGATATATCAGGAAGAAATGCAGAATACTAAGGGATGCCTCTTGCATCCTCTGCATCTGAATGACACACAAGTTAGGAGATGGGTAGGGTGCCTGTGTACCTCCACTCTTCAGCATCACTGGGGCAAGGACTGATGAAAATGATGAACAATTTCTGTAAATGTGTTGGTGCTTTATGAATAAAACGTAATACTAATCGTATATACTGCATTTTATCATGGAAACCCAATTACAGCGATTGTTGGAGAGCTACATTCTGGAAATTCCTGATATATCTTTACTTTCCTCTTCGGATGGTTGCCCAGCCTCCCTGTCCTGGAACCCGACTTCATAGGGTTCTCATATTTTCAATCAGCATTTGCTGGCAGACAATTTTAAATCTGGAATGTATTGTATTTCATGCATTTGCTTGTATATTTTTGGCTCAGGAAATATTTTTGGCAACTATTTTTGCATTTGACAACAATTAGGGGAAAAACTGCATCTTGTTAACTCCTGAGTAATCAGTGTTATTTCTGGACGCACCAAGAGTATCTCACTCAGCTTTATCATATAAGATGGGGGATGTCTTTTTTTATCAATTGAATAATACTGTCCCTTACGAAAGCTTTTCATGTTGTTTATCTGTTCCAAACTGGTACCACTGTTTCTTGTTTTGGTTGATGTCCAATAAATGCTATATGTAGAGTGTTTTGTAGCGTCGGCTGTACCCCTTTCTTTTTGTTGACTTTCATAGCCTCAGTTACCACCAGTTTCTTAATTTCCCCTCCATTCACCCAAGGGGTGTAAGATAGTCAGGGCTAGTGCATAAGAACAGTCCCGTGCTACACCAAGGAGTGGGGTTAGTCAATCTTACCAAAAGGACAACAGATGCCCTGCTCATCATAACTACATGGATATAATAAAAAATCCATTTCCAACAATTAGAAGCTTGGCTGGAGGAAAGCAAAATATTTTCAGTGGTACATGTATTGAAGACCAGCAGTCAGTGGCATAACTAAATAATACAGCAGATCCCATGTTCATAGGGTGGAGAGCAGAGTCTGCTGTATTGTAGTTCTCTCTTCTCAGACCCTCTCCTATATTAAACATAGCAGTCAGTTGCAAAATAGTGGTGGTGGACAGGAGTCAGCAGAGTGAGGTGCCTTCAGTCTGCACCGTTCATGCCAAGCCCCTACAAATATTTTTTTGTGGTTTGGGCTTCCAGTTAGGTCACTCCGCAGTACAGAGAACAGAAAGGGACAGTCAGCACAGAGGAGCTCCAGGGCGCCATTTTCCACCTCTTCATATTCTTTCGGGACTCAACACCGATTTGCGCATGCGCAGTTGACGCCGATTCCAGACTTGGCCCAACTGCACCTGCTCCCGCAAGCTTTGTGTTGGTGTTAAGCCCTGAATTAATGCAATGAAGATGTCGCCCCGGAGCTCCGCTGCACTCTGCTCTGCATTTTAGGGTCAGATTTTTTTAGGGATGCACCGAATCCACTATTTTGGATTCGGCCGAACCCCCCGAATTCTTCTCGAAAGATTGGCTGAATACCGAACCGAATCCGAATCCTAATTTGCATATGCGAATTGGGGGTGGGAAGGGGAAATATTTTTTACTTCCTAGTTTTGTGTCAAAAAGTCACGCAATTTCCCTCCCCGCCCCTAATATGCATATGCAAATTTGGATTCGGATTCGGTTCGGCCTGAAAAATCCCGAACCGAATCCTGGATTCGGTGCATCCCTAGATTTTTTTAATGTTTTTTTTACTAATGCACATCACGGGGAGTAAGAGAAGGGCAACACCAGGCAGTTATGGGGGGCTTTTTTGGTTCAAGGGGTTTAGTTCTCCTTAAAAAACAGTCACTGGAAACTTTGGGCAGACTAAAGGCTGTAAAAATCTCTTGGGGAGCCACATTTTATTCACTGGTCTCCAGATGAACAATTATGGTCTATATCAAACTAAAAGTGAATTATAACCTGAAATTCATGACCGAGATAAAACAACTCATTCATTGTAAGAAAAAGAAAACTCATTCCTATTATATAAATCTCATGTGTCTTTAGCGAGACGTTGGTAAGTATTTCATGGGAATAGAATGTTTGTTTTTTGGGAGAGACATCACCATATACATCACTAGCTGATGTGCGTTGCATGTAAAACAGTCCTAATTATATACTGTCAGGGCTTACTTTCTTTTTTCTTTAGAATTATGGTAATTGTCTCTTTCCTCTTATAGTTAATTGCAAATTTGGCCAAGAATTAAGCCTCTTAAATGTATTTTTGGTCTCTGGTAGCACAAGGGAAGGAAATAAACCACTTTGATCTGTGAATAAATTTGATGGGGAAGAACATTGTGATTTATGTCTTTTATCCAGTGACATTCCTAATCTCAGATATATGGAACAAATACTCTGTTGCTGTTGTATTTATTACCCTGAATCGAAAAGGAAAACATATGTTAATTTTTTTAGGGGAATCTAATAAAGGCATGATAACCTGGGCTTTACACATTGTGGATCCCCACACAGACAAGTGTGTGGGGATAAAAGTTTTGCCAACCTTTATTTCATGTATCCTCTCGGGGGTTTTTGGACAACTCAGAGCTGGTCTTTATTTTCAGTTTGGAAGGAGAGTTGTTTCCTGTTCCTGGAAATAAAATATTTCACTGGCAGTTTAATATTTAGCTAAGGGGATGATCCCTATTTTCCTATTTTGGGGATTGAGAGGTAGGTTTAGGGTAGTTAGTAGATCAGCTAGATGCCCCAACAAGGAGGCCAGGAAGGATTAGTAGTCTGTGTGTAAGGTCCCCTTCTAAATTTAAAGGCACAGTGTTACTCCCTCTCCGTCTTAACACAGCTTGGTCCAAATGGTCCTTCTACCAGATTTAAAGGTACTAAGTACCACCCCACACAACACGAGACCCAGCCAAGGCATTTCTGTTGCACAACCTACTGGTCAAGTAGTCCGTCGTACGACCTATGACCCTCCACTTCGCCCCAGCTAGGAATTTCTCTTTGCCACCTTCCTCCTTCAACCAGCTTGACACAACAGTGCCCCCTCTGACCTTTCCGGGTAGGAATTTCTTCACCTTGGCTTGGGTTGTCCATACTGTCCCTATTGGAAGAAAAGAGGAGTCACCTCGCACACCCTGGCCGTCCGAATCTTGTGACACCTGGTGCTCGATGAAGGAGGTATTGGCAGCCTCCACAACAGTCAGAGAAGAGAAAAATCACCGGCACAACAGGATATTTCTAGCAGGGAAACCCTTGCTCGTTTATTTGCGGATGCAACGTTTCGGGGCGTTATGCTTGACAAAGGAGTTACGCCCCGAAACGTTGCATCCGCGAATAAACGAGCAAAGGTTTCCGTGCTAGAAATATCCTGTTGTGCCGGTGATTTTTCTCTTTTCACACTGTCCTTCTCATACTTCTCCCAGACTATGGTAATACCAAGGCTAATTAGCCACTTCCTCTTTGTTGGGGTACCAGCTACCCATACTAACTAGCCCTGTCTGGCTAAGGCACCTAGTGCCTGTACAACCGAAGACCACACCCTGGGCAGAACACGTCCTTTTATACCTTCCACCACCTGTGCCTCAATATCCTCTAGAGGTGAAGGGGAATTCTACACCTGAACGCTGTTCCTTTTCTGCCACCTAGTGACAGTTTTACCAAACTACTACTAACAGTGTTCGAGCAGGGGGCTGAGCAGAGGAACGTGCAGAGTGTCTTGGGGCAATGGTGGTTCAAGCTCTACTAGAAGGACCAATCTTGGAGCAGGTCTCTCTTGAAGGTCCAACCTATGATCAGGGCTCATGAAATCAATACATATATGTATAAATATAAGTCATTCCACCACAGTTCAAGAATATCTAGGGCAGAAAATACATATTCACCTCCAAATCTTACTCTAATTGACCTTCAGGCTGAACTTTCAGGTATATATAGGAGTGCAAATGGTTATTTTCCCAAAATCTTACACTGATCCTTCAAGCTGAGGCCCCTGCCACAAAGGTTGCCACCTTTTTTAAATTATTTCTTACTGGTAGTGACAAAAGGGGGCAGTCTGTGATATAAAGGGGGCAGGACGAGGGTGGAGTGGCATCAAATGGGGCAGAGCTATGATACAATTGGTCAAGGACAGATTAAGGAGACATTAGGCTAGAGAAAAAGGTAAGATTGAATCTGGGACTTATGAAGGCCAGGGGCTCAATTTAACAGTAATATAAATTTACCAGTAACTACATTGGTTCTGGCCCTGACAGGTGTTTTTCCCTTTCTCTATAATAATAAACCAGTAGTTTGTACTCGATTGTAGCTGTGTAGAGACATGTTGGTGGTAAAACATTTCTATAAGGTTTATTTAGTGTTTACTAAAAGGACATTGATCCAGATTATGGGGTCCCAAGAATTCTGGATAATAGATCTCATACCTGTAATATAATCATATGCTTTCAAAATGATCTTCTCTACTTCTATGGGGGAAAACATTTAATTCACCAAACCAGGTTCACTGTTTTCTAGCAGAAAGCTGATTTTCCAGCATAATGTTTAATGGCACTGGTTTTAATATAATTGTGATCCACGGGGAAGCACAAACCGGTTGGGCTGACATTATCTAAATATGCTAAATGCTGTCATTACTAAACCCTACTCCATGTGTGTTATTAATATGCCTCCCTTTGCTTTGATCTCTTTGAAGTGCCGAACACGATCCCCCCAGTTCCACTGTGCGGCTTGTCCGGCAGCTGATTAACATGGAATGATCTTGAGAATTTATTGCTATAGGGAGACCCTTGTCACTGTGCTCAGAAGGCAAATGAATGAAGTTAATAAAAGATTGTGCAGCTTGTGCTTGGAACAAGGAGCTCCCATCGTCACAAGAGATGCCAGCGAGTGTGGAGTTGCCTTGTTACTATAGAAGCAGATTTGAATGCAAATGATCAGCTACAGACTGTTTTCTGTATTTACTCCATTGTGTAATTAATGAATTAATAGATTGAGTTGGAAAATGTTCTGCACATAGCTACTCTCTCAGATATGAGACTTAATCAGGGAGTTCATTTTTATGATGGAAAGTCATGCATTGCTTTTTTATATCCCTGTTGCCAATTATATATCCAAAACCTTACTTTAATAGCAGAGGCACACTCTAAAATTTAGTCATTTACAAATTTTTGAATTTATCTATCTGTGCTATGAAAACAGTGTTTTAGTAATGTGCCAGCTGGCCCGATACCCACAGGTAGAGTCCTGCGCAGGTCCATTGTTTGGGACCGGTACCGGACCCGTACCCGCAACCTGCAGTCCACAACCCGGACCCGCAACCCGCATTCTTACCCGCTTGGACCCGCTACCTGACCCGCAAGTACCTTATCCGCAACCCGGACCCGCGACCCGCTGACCATCAAGAATCAGGAAGTGCTGTCATTGTAAACTGGAAGTGACATCTTTGGAAGTAGCCGTGATCAGATAAAAAGGAGTAAAACAGGAAGTGCTGTCATTGTAAACTGGAAGTGATGTCATCTGAAGTAGAGGTGACCAGAAAAAAGGAGTAAATATCGCTATTGAGAAGACCCGGGGCCCGTAAACCTGCAGAACCACTGACCCGCGTCTATACCCGCACCCGGAACTTCTATCCGCAACCCGCAAGGTACCACAGGTTTTTTCTGGTAACCCGTGGGTACCCGACCCGCTGCAGGACTCTACCCGCAGATGAGTTCCGTTTGAGCTCTTCTGCCTGCTCTCCCCACCCATGACCTTAATCTGCTGGCTTGTGGCTACCTGTTTTATAGGTGGATGCCTGAATGCCCACCCCGCCCCTTTTGTGACATCACCGTAGCATCTATAAAAGCAGGAAGCCGGGTGCAAGCGGACATGGCTCAGGCAGGTGCGGTCGAGCTTTTTTTTCTACCCGCACATCACTGCGGTGCTCCCCTATTTCTTCCCTATCAATGATAATGATGAGGTCCCTGTCTAAGAGCTTACAACCTATTTTCTTTTGTACTGGCTGTACTTCACTGTTTATTTCCATTTCTTTATATTGTTTTTTGTGTAAACACATAAATTGACTTCTCACACTACAAAGAGAGAAAATAGATATGCTGGACTTAACAAGAATCACATACCTGCGAAAAAGTAGATAGGCTAGACTTAACAAGAATTCCATACTTATAGAAAGTAGATAGGCTAGACTTAACAAGAATTCCATACTTATAGAAAGTAGATAGGTTAGACATAACTAATTTCTACCTAATAGAAAGTAGATTGGTTAGACTTAACAAGAACCACATACCTGATAAATAGTTGAAGGCCTGGACTGACTAGAATCCCATGCCTGATAGAAAGAAGATAGGCTAGACTTAACAAGAATTCCATACTTAAAAAAAAAGTAGATAGGCTTGACTTAACTAATGTCTACCTAATAGAAAGTAGATTGGTTAGACTTAATTAGAATCACCAACCTGATAAAATGTAGAAGCTAAACTTAACAAAAATCACATGCCTGGTAGAAAGTAGATAGATAATTAACTAGTATCACATACCTGAGAGAAAGTAGATAGGTTAGACCTAACTAGTATCACATACCTGAGAGAAAGTAGATAGGTTAGACCTAACTAGTATCACTTACCTGAGAGAAAGTAGATAAGCATAATGGATATTTTTTAGGTATGAACCAGACTTTTTTCATGTTCAGATTATTTCATAAAGTGCAATATAAGCAGATATCTTGTAGCTTTAGTTAAAGCTGATTTAAAACAAATGAGTTTATCTACATATAACAAAATAATAATAATAATAATAATGTGGATATAAGAACCTGTGTGTTTGCTCATTTGCATTATCTGGTAAAACTTCAGCAATTATGTTTGTTAAAAATGTACTTTTGTTCCCCTATTTTAATTTTCTCTCTGCTTCTGCTATTGTAGTAGCAATAAAAAAACATCATAAATCACCTTTCTTGTTCCTCTGCAGAGAGGTTATTATCTGTAATACTTGAGAGATTACATTTGCAATAGAAATACTAAAAGTTTAGCTTTATTTTTCTCTTAAAATGTGTTTATTGAGTCAATTCAGTAAATAAAAACGAAGCAGTTTTATTTCAAACAATGCAAACAGATATGCAGCACGATTACAAATGTATTCCGGTGTATGTGGTCGGGTATGTACTAAAGTTATAGAGGCAAATAATAATTCTTACTTGACTTGTCAATATACTGCCCATTTAGGGGCTGATTTATTCAGCTGTGTAAAATTATTTACACTGGAAAAAAAATGTGGAAAAATAAATTAAAGGTGTGCACAGGTACAGGACCTGTTATCCAGAATGCTCGGGACCTGGGGATATCCAGATAACGGATCATTCCATAAATTGGATCTTCATACCGTAAGTCTACTAGATAATCATATAAACATGAAATAAAGCCAATAGGCTGGTTTTGCTTCCAATAAGGATTAATTATATCTTAGTTGGGATCAAGTACAAGCGACTGTTTCATTATTACACAGAAAAAGGGAATTATTTTGAAAAATGTAGATTATTTGGCTAAAATGGAGTCTATGGGAGACAGCCCTCCCTTATTTGGAGATTTCGAAAAAACGTGATTCTGGATAATAGATCTCATACCTGTACCATTTTGGGGGTTGTGGGGCAGCACAGGTTTCTCTGCTATCAAAGACGCATTCCATTTATTTCAGTATTACAGGTATTGGACCTGTTATCCAGAATGCTCAGGACCTGGGGTTTTCTGGATAATGGATCTTTCTGTAATTTGGATCTTTATACCTTAAGTCTACTAGAAAATCATGTAAACATTAAATAAAGCCAATAGGCTGGTTTTGCTTCCAATAAGGATTAATTATATCTTAGTTGGGATCAAGTACAAGCTACTGTTTTATTTATTACAGAAAAAAGGAGGTTTTAAACGTTTGGATTATAGGGATAAAATGGAGTCTAGGGGAAACGGCCTTTCCGTAATTCAGAGCTTTTTGGATAACGGGTTTCAGAATAACAGATCCTATACCTGTATTTCCTTATTTAATGCCATTATTTTGGTGGGAAAAAAAGACTGTAAAAAAAATCTGCAATGTTTGATTGATGTTTTTTTTTTTACAGGTATGGGATCCATTATCCAGAAACTCTTTAACTAGAAAGCTCAGAATTATGGGAAGGCCACCCCCAACAGACTAATAATAAAGCAGTAGCTTGTACTTGATCCCAACTAAGATATAATTAATCATTATTGGAACTAAAACATTCATATTGGGTTTACTTAGGGTTTAGCCTGAAAATCCAACCAATTTGGAAAGCGAGAAAGTCTGAAAAAATCAAGCGATTTAGGTTTTCTCTCTATTTGTGTTTTTTTTCAGATTCTATTTATTCAAATTATTTTATTAGTAAATAAGAAATAATCTGGGATGGGCGTTTGGTTGCACTTTTTTTAGGATTTTTTTTAGGATTTTAGTAAATAATCTCTTAGGGGCCCATTTACTTACCTCTAGTGAAAGAATATAATAAAAAAAACTTTGAATTTCGAATGTTTTTTTTGGCTACTTTGACTACAACTTCGAATCGAACGTTTCGAAACGAAAAAACGTTCGAATATTCGACTATTCGATAGTCTAAGTACTGTCTCTTTAAAAAAAACTTCGACCCCCTAGTTCGCCACCTAAAACCTACCGAGGTGCCATGTTAGCCTATGGGGAAGGTCCCCATAGGCTGTGTAACTTCTTAGGTCGAAGAAAAATCGTTCGATGGATTAAAATCCTTCGAATTGAACGATTCGAAGGATTTAATCGTTTTTCGTTCAATCGCTTGATCGACCTATTTGCGGTAAATCCTTCTACTTCGATATTCGAAGTCGAAGGATTTACATTTGGCAGTCGAATATCGAGGGTTAATTAACCCCCGATATTCGACCCTATGTAAATCTGCCCCCTAATGTTAAAATATTTTTTAGTATGCGATCCATTATCTGGAAACCTGTCATCCAGAAAGCTCTGATTCACGGAAAGACCATCTCCCATTTTATACAAATGATCCAAAATTTTCAAAATTATTTCCTTTTTCTGTGTAATAATCAAACAGTATCTTGTACTTGATCCCAACTAAGATATAATTAATCCTTATTGGAGGCATAATCAGCCTATTGGGTTTTATTAAGTTTACATGATTTTTCTAATAGATTTCTAATAGAAATAGGAAAAACAAACCCTTAATAAAAAAAAAACCCTACCCTACATAGATCCTCCTCCCCCCAGCCTAGCTGCCCCCCCCCCCCCGAGCAAATGCCCCTAACTCTTTACAGACAGATTCTGTCCAGCGGATTTCACAGGCGCCATCTTTAGCTGCTTCGGAAATCTTTGGAATGAGACCGGCGCCTCGGCAATTCGTGAGTTTCGGCACATGTGCAATTGTCGCAAATCAGAAAATTACTCCAGCTGCGCATGCACCACTACGCCAGTCTCATTACGATGATTACCGAAGAGAAGACGATGGCTGCCATTAACTCCGCTGGACAGAATCTGCACGAAGGGATAATTAAACAGTTAGGGGCATTTACCCGTGGGGGGGATGAGGAAGGGGGGTCTTATGTAGGGTAGGGAGGGGGTAGGGTTTATTTTATTAAGGGTTTGTTTCTCCTTTAAGGTATGAAGATCCAAATTATGGAAAGATTATGGGAAAAAACTTTTCCACCTTCCGACTCCTAATTTGAAAATTGGCATTCAGATTTTGTTCGGTATTCGGCTGAATCTCTCGCGAAGGATTTGGGGGTTAGGCCAATCCAAAATAGTGGATTCGGTGCAACCCTAATTGTCAGGCCCAAATTTGTTGCGAGGCCACATATGCCCAGGCCTAGGGCGACAAATTATTAGGGGCGTCATGCCGCCCGGACGCTTGCTAAGGAGCATTGGGGTTGCACTCGCGGGGGCGGCAGGCACTAGGACTGCACAGTCTAGGGGCGCCCACGATCTAAATCTGGCCCTGCTAATTATTACATGAAAATTATTTTTGTGCCAACCCAACATTCGGGTGCCATTCAAGTCTTGACTTGCAGACACAAGAAAAATGTTGAGTTGTCCCACACCTTTCTTATAAGTCCACAGTACTGGAAGTGTTGACGTTCTCCTGGTGGACTTTTGTTGCAGTATCTGAGAATTACACGGGAGAGCTGAACATAATCACCTGAAGGAAAGAAATCAAACATTGTTAGTAGTTAAAACATTTGGTTGGGGGAATCTGGGTCTGAGCAGAATGTTGGGTTTCAAATAGCTCATTACATTTTATTCATTTGAACAGATGAGTCATTAATTGGGGGTTATTATCACTTCTTTGTGAGCATTATGCACAGGCATCAGATGGCTTTGACAAATGAGTGCACTTCAGGCTGAATATTCATTTAGGTACATAAATATGTGTATTTATAGATACACTCAGCCCAAAGATTTAAGACAAAGCAAGAAAACCATCTATGAAGTGAATCGAATAAGGTGTATCCACCCAGGAGCATTATTAGGAGAGATTTTATTTTTCATCGGACAAGGGCTTCCACTAAAACTAGTAAACTAATACCAACATTGAGCAAATGTTCATTCATGGAACTTCAGAACCTTTAGTAAATGTAATATCTCTTGGAAAGTGTTATAGTTAAGTAGTAAATTGTATTAAAGAATTAAAAACACCAAGAGGCAAATCTATAAAGGGTCGAATTTAAAATTCAAATTAAAATAATTTGAATTTCGGGCTATTTGTTGACTAGGGAATAGTCCAAATTCGATTAGAAAATTCAAATATTTAAATTTATCATGTACCTTAAAAATGTTGACTTCGACCTTTCACCATCTAAAACCTGCCGAATTGCTGTTTTAGCCTATGGGGGACCTCCTAGAACCTATTTGGAGTCAATTGGTGGACTTTGAAATATCTAAGTTTTTTTAGAAAAAAAATTTGAATCGAATTCGATCAAATGCAATGTTACTTTGATTCGTACGATTTGAATTCAAACGAAAAAAGCCTATTCACCGATAAAAAAAAGTGTTTTTTTTTTAAATAAATTTCAGTTGGTCTTTTTTTATTTGAATTTCGAAGTTTTCTTTATTTGAAATTCGACCCTTGATAAATATGTCCCAAATGTACCATATCAAAGTTGTACAATGCCAAGTATTTTACAAGCTCAGTTTCATTCTTGCATAACAGAACAAGAAGAAAACAACATCCTTATTGACCTTTTTTAGAGTTATAAACAGGACTGTATTTAGGTTCAGTGCCTCCCTGAACACCGGACGTTACAGCACCCCCTAATGTATGTACTGTATGTGACGTCACATTTACGGGTGCACTTAACATCACTTCTGCAGGGTCGGCTGGCCCGGTGTGACACCGGAAAAAAACAGCTGGGCCCGACCCTCATGGTCCTCCGCCGGGTCAGATCCCCTCTCCCAATATTCGGATTCTACGTTCTCGCATGCACGGCAAGCTGCACCTTCATGCATGTGCGCCAAGCGCCACGTCACAGTAGGGGGCCCTGGACAGCAGTCCCGGTGGGCCCGGGCCCCCCAGTCCAAACTTTTCGCCAATGTGCCGAGACCTTCTTTGAAAAATGTATCCAGTTATATAGAAACCCATGGGGCCATCCCCAAAAATCTGATGCCCTAGGCAAAGGTCCTCATGAGCCTATTTATAAAAATACGACCCAAGTTATAATCTCCTTATACAATGGTATCTAAAATTTGGGTTCATTGGCCTGGAGCAGTAGCAGTGGAGACTCAGCCTAGAACCTGTTTGGGTGAGAATAAGGGATAATGTCAATTTTTTCTCTTAGATATCATCATCATCATTTATTTATATAGCGCCGACAAGATACGCAGTGCTTTACCTCAGTTATAACAAACAGGGAATAAATGGAGGATAACAAACAAGAGTTTCAGATTTCAATAGGATTAGAGGGCCCTACAAATTAGAGTTTACAAACTAAAGGTTAGGATACAATTGAGAAATTAGGATTTTAGAAACAATTTTGTGATACATCAAGATGCATCTTGTCCACTTTAGTCCACTTTAAAGGTCAGTAAGGGTGAGATGTGGGGTAAATATGTATTTGCTATCATAGTTACTCTTGGGAACAAGGCTAAATGACTGATATTTTCTTATATCATTTCTCAAGTTATGACCTGACTGAAGGAACCTGACCAAAGGGAACCTGACCAAAGGCTGGACCTTCAGGTGGAGCTTGAACTGAAAAAGTTGGAAACCACTGCCTTAAAAGATAGTACTTGTGCCTACCCCACAACATGCTCAATCCTCATGCTCCCCATTACATAGCGGGTGCAAGTTAGGCCCATTTGGTGTTTATTCACTAGGTCAGATCTTTGCACCTTTCATAATCACCCACATAGTCACGTGCCCAATAGCGGCAGTAAGGGACAGGCTTGGATAAATATCGGTGTCCAGTTAGAGGTCACACTTGTATTTTACGGTGACCTTTGAGATTTTAGTGGCCTACCTTTCTCAATAAAAGAAAAAAAAATCATAACAATAAGGGTATGCTTATATTTTCCTCAAAGAAGGGGGCCGAGAAGTACTGGGCATTCCCAAAATGTCACTTATAATCACATACAAGTGGGATAACCATAACCGTATGAGAAGCACCTGGAATAGGCAAATGTTGGATTTTCTATAAAGTAAACTAGTCCTGCCGGTCTTTTATCCGCCATCATATTTCAAATAGCCCATTTCTTTTTATCAAATTGCCAGTGGTTAACTCACCAAGTGGGTTTAAATACCTTGCAAAAAATATATTTTCTGCTGGGTAAGTGCCATTTCAGGTAATTATAGTAGTTTACTAAGCAGCGAGCTGTCAAACCTGGTGCCAGAAGGGACAGTTCATTATTATTTTCAGTGTATTATTTTTAAACCAGGTATTTGGAACAGAAATAAAATGCGGCTTTCTCTCCACGAACGGTGAATAAAGTGTCACTTGAGAGACAAACACATTTAGTTCATTGAAATTTTTTTTTCCGCCCGAAATGTTTATGAAAAGAACTGATAGTTTTCACAAATGACTTCAAAGTACAATGAATTCGCATCCTCGCAGTTCTTTATGTGCTTGTATTTATGGGAAACTCAAGGAATGTATTTTACACATTTCCTTTTCTTATGTCCCACTAACAAACCACAGATTATGGTTTATCTCATCAAGTCTGTTGCGACACAGAATATACAATATACAATATAATTATTGTACTGGTAACTAACTTTCCATCATTCAGATATTTGTTAAGCATTGAACTGGGTTTCAACTAGGGAAGAATAGAGATTGGGCCCACCTACTCTTCTTCTCCTTATCTATTTCTCCTTGTTCTTCATTTCCTCTTCTTGTCATTTTCTCCATTCTCTATATTCTTTCTTCTCCCAGGTTCTTTCTTCCACTTATCTTTCCCTCCACTATGTTCTGTTTTCATATTTAATTGTGTTTATTTCTTAGCCCCTTTTATATTTCCAATGCTTCTCGGGATTGTATATTTTCTTCTTTTGTCTCTTCTATTACCTCTTTTATGTCCTCTTCTTTTTATTTCTCTAACCTTTCTTCAATTCTTGAATTCTCCTTAGCATGCCCACTCCATTTTTTTCTATCTTTACCTTCAGGTTTTTCAAGCTCTGTCTGTCCAGCTTCTTCAGGAGCAGAGTAACTATAAGCGGATTCCAAATGGACTTTGAGTAAATCATGGAGTATAAGTAATGTCTTACTTTGACAGATTTGTAGAGTGTAATGCAACAAGCTTAGATTAGACTAGCAGTAAAGCACACGGTAAAGGGATGAGCCACAGATCAGGTAGGGAATTTAATACTACTTTATGGGCTTTGGCATGAGCATTGTGGCCACATGGAAGACTCCAGGGCCATGTTCCAGTGGGGAGACTTAAAAGGAGGTTGAGTTGGGAAATACAGTAGGTAGGAAAAAGGTGTTTGGCAAAAATGCATTGGCATAGGTCAGGTAACTGAAGGTTGGCACCTGCATAAAAACACAGCCAGGCAACAAGGCAAGGTTGATGGGAAGCAGCAGCACAAGCAAGGTTAATAGGCAAGCAGGGGAAAGTAGGTTAAGTCCACTGTCCAGGCAATAATAAGGCAGTGTACAGACAGGACCAGGACCAGAAGCACCCACCAATGGCAGGGTGACCAGCAGCAATAGGACCTCCTAACAGGTCGGTTGCTTTCAAAGGCTGAATTTGTGCCAAACAGGTGCGATGATTCTGAAATCCCATCCAAAATTTGTGGAAAATCTCTGGTGTCTGTTGGGCTTGGGCTTGTGCTAGTCACTGGCACATCGGCCCTGATGTCACCAAGCTGAACTAGACTGGGGCATTTACTACAGGCATCTCACTAGAGGAACTCTCTTAAGTAGCTCCAATGTGTCCTACCATCCATGCAAGCAGAACACGCTGAAGGGGAGTATTAGGGGGTTATTGTAAGATGTGCCGGGAGGTTGTCGAGGTCTCTTACCTCCTGGCGCGTTTCTCCTAGATTGCTTGTGTGCAGGCGCCCTCTTCCGGGTTCAGGGCCAAAGTGATGCTGGCGCTTGGCGCCGACCATTGTGGTGTCATGAAAAGTCACTGAATTCAAGTTCTTGGTGCCAAAACAGCTTTAAAAGCCCAGCCCTCCTGAGAGTGTCCAAGCTGGCTTCAGTTTACTGATCCCGCCGAATCGTTACTGTTATATTTGAATTCCTTATTTTTGACTCGTGCCTGACTTTTGAATATGATTCCTGCCGCCCGCCTTGAACCTTTTGTCTATATCTCGACCACGTCTTCTCGAAATCCTTGCCGGTGCCTCGTTTACGGACTTGTTTATTCTTACACACTTTTCCTTGTTGGGTTCTGCAACAAATAGCCCGGGCCCCAAAAGAGCATTGGTGAACACCGGAATCCACAGGGATTCCCTGTGTATTAGAGTGTACCCATCGCTGAGCAAGCTTCCTGATAACGTGAACGTTACAGTTATTTATCAAAGGTCGAGTGTTAGAGCTTTTGTTTCGCCTCGAATAAACTAGAATGGTATCTTATTTATAAAAACTTGGTTGTGAAAAAACAGATTCTGCAAATTCGAGTCCCGCAACCCTAAAACTCGAGTTTTCGGTGAAGAAAAACTCGAATTGCTTGAATCATTCGATTTTTTGGGCAAAATCCTCTGAAAAAAGCTTGATAATGAAGCAGGCTGTTAAACTCTTCAAATGGTTCAAGGGACGTCTGCCATTGACTTCTACATAAGCTCGATAGGTTTTAGGTGGTGTATTTTCAGATTTGAGCTATTTGCAGCTTCTGGGTATAATAAATCTTGAATATTCAAGTTTATCAATTCCACTTTTTTTAACCCGAAAATGTGAGTTTTGACCAAAAAAGACAACTCGAAAACTCAAATTTTTGGGGGGCAAAACAACTCGAACCTTTATAAATCTGCCCTTTAATGTTTAATACACATTGCTAGGAAAGTCAGTGGATGCAAGTTCCTTTGTGAATAGCATCAATGTGCCCTTAATTTTGCATCCATTATAGAGTTTTCCATTTGGGCCTAATAAAGCTAATTTTTTCAGTTAAATCTGTTTCATACCCCTCTCTGCTTTGCAACAAACAAACAAACAAACCAAAAACATATGAATAAATTAAATAACTCCCAACTCCCATTTGTTTTTGTTTTTTTCCTTTCTATTTCTAAAAATTCAAACATGCATTCTTCAGATCATAAACCATTTGATCATCTCAGTAACACACAAAGGTGAGAGTCTTCTGAGTTTTTAAAGCGTGGGAATGACATATCATTAAATGTGCATGAGTTCTATAAGGTTCATGATTAATTCAAGGTAAAGCCTTCTTGTAATGCATTTATTTTTTGTTGAGGATATATATATATATATATATATATATATATATATATATATATATATATATATATATATATATATACTAGCTGAGATAGTACTCTGCAAACATTTGAATTTGTTCTCTGATACCATGTAATTGGTCAGAACCCAACATTCTACGAAAACCATTCAGGGTTTCAGCCAAGCTCAGGACCCTTAAAAACCCAAGTCATAGGGCTATATTACACCAATGGGCTGCTGAGTAGTTTTCTGATAGGAGGAGGAGTGTCATCTCAATGTTTTGAGGTTTGCATATGGCAGATTTAAGCTTAGTGCATTTGAAAACCCCTAGGTATATGATTGTTTTTTCCCCAAAGTACTAGTTCCGTATATACTTGAGTATAAGCCGTACCGAGTATAAGCCGAGGTACCTAATTTTACCTCCAAAAACTGGGAAAGCTTATTGACTCGAGTATAAGCCTAGGGTGAGAAATGCAGCAGCTTCTGGTAAGTTTCAATCAAAAAATTGAGGGTTTCTGCTCCCATTGGAGGTGCTGGCATCTCGTTTTTGGATGCCGGCGACTATTCTTGGAAGCCGGCGAATATTCTTGGAGACTATTCTTGGACGCCGGCAACTATTCTTGGACGCCAGCTACTATTCTTGGAGACTATTCTTGGACGCCAGCTACTATTCTTGGAGACTATTCTTGGACGCCGGCGACTATTCTTAGGCGCCAGCGACCGTTTTTGCACTTGACCCGAGTATAAGCCGAGGTAGAGTTTTTCAGCATATTTTGGGGGCTGAAAAACTCGGCTTATAATCGAGTATATACAGTAATGGGACCAGGTATCCAAAATACTTGTGACGTGGGGTTTTCCTGGATAAGGGGTCCTTCTGGTATTTTGGATCTCCATATCTTGTCTGCTAAAAAATATTTGAACATAAATGAAACCCAATAGGCTTGTTTTAGCACCATTAAGGATTAATTATATCTTAGCTAGGATCATGTATACAGTAAGGTACTTTTTCATTATTACATTGAAAAAGGAAATCATTTAAAAAAAAATTTATTATTTCATTAAAATGATTTGCGTTCCATGGCCAAATTAAGGATGATAACACTGCAAGAGAGGGGCGGAGAAGTGCTGAATCAGTGCAAGTAGAGTTGTATTCCATTTCCAAATGAATCATGATAACACTTCAGAAATAGGGCAGAGATACACTGAGCCATTGCAGGTGGACAGGCTTCCTTGTGTCCATTGGTTCTGTACTCTATACCCATCACTGGATTTCTAATCTGAAGCCAGGTGCTGAATGCAACCAGACCTTGGACACAAGTGCTTTGAGAAGAAGCTCCAAGAGGGACATGCTGTTGTGCCCTTTAGTGCTCTTCCATCCAGGGTCTTTGAAAGAGACCCTATCTGTATCCAAATGCATGAAATATAGAAGTAAGTGAAAAGGAGGATAGATGGATAGTGATACGTAGGAGGCAATTCAATAGGACTCAAGTGGAATAAGAAAAAATAAGTGGTTGAGATAAGCAAATAGTAGGGGAAGAAGAGAGAAGAAATAATAGTAAAGAAATATGGGGAGAAAACAAGGGTTATCCGGAAAACCGTTATCCAAAAAGCTCCAAATTACGAAAAGGCCATCTCCCATAGATTCCATTTTATCCTAATTAACCACATTCAAAATGATTTCCTTTTCCTCTGTAATAATAAAACAGTAGTTGTACTTGATCCCAACTAAGATATAATTAATCCTTATTGGAGGTAAAACCAGCCTATTGGCTTTATTTCATGTTTATGTGATTTTCTAGTAGACTTAAGGTATGAAGATCCAAATTACAGAAAGATATGTTATGCGGAAAACCCAGGTCCCAATGAATAATGTACTCTGGAGAAGAAACAGGGAATGATATAAAGGGGAGAATGACCTGAGAACAGACAAACGACAGAATAAGCAAACGAGGAGAAGGAGGGAGACAACCCATAACTGAATATCAAGGAAAATAAAACCTGGCTTCACGTTCCATAGGCATCATTAGTAAAGCTCGCCTTTGATTTAACATACTCAAATAACCATACTGGGAGGAAATCAAATTACAGTAATAGGTGCATTAAAATGAAAGACTGTACTGTATTAAAAAAAATGTCTTTAATAACAAGTATAATTTTGTATTAAATTGCTTTATTCAGCAGATCATATTAAATGGAGATTAAAGACTTTCCCATTGCACCATGTACAGGGTTAATTTATGGCTAAATTGCCTTGTGGTACCCTCAGTGTATTGGATTTTATTAAAAATGAATTGCTTGGTAACTACGCGGGAAGGTTACCATGTAGAAATAGGCGGCTGTTTAACGGAATGTAAAGGAAATATGACTTTAGCCGAGCTCTGTTTATTCAGTAAATGTGAAGCGGCAGCCCCATGCATGGGCTACCGTTTAAATGATGTCAGGGAACGTTCTGCTGAGAACTTCAAATGGATTTCCCCGCAGACCGGCGTCCTTGGAAATGCGATGCAGATAAAAGACGCTCTGCATTTTGATCTATGCAATGTTATTCAATTAGGTTTATTTAAATCCTATTAAATCTTACATGTTTTGAACATTTTTAAATTGACACAAAAGATGACCCCATAAATTCCCTTTGACATTTGTCGTATTAGACAGAGGTTCGTTATTTTTGGGTCAATGCCCAAAATGGATCTTGGTACTGTTTACGCTGGTCTTCTTATTGGGAATGGGGCTGATGGTATTGATGTTTTGGTAGGATTTCCAGTCTAGTGCCATTCCGTGTAGGACGATTAAATTCCCATTGGTATTGGAATGTCAAGTGGTTCCTCCAGTGGTTAAAATAGAGTAGCCAATTCACTGAGAATTTATACTGGCGTAACTATAGAAGAAACAGGCCGGGGGGGGGGGCGGACCACAGGGCCTGTTTCCTCTATAGCCGCTTTCTTGATGCTCTAACGCCTGATGCTGAGGTGGGTTGTAGGCAGGCACGAGCACTATGCCCTCTTAAAAATTTTCTGGTGGGGGGGGATACGGTCGCTCTTGTAACACTTGTGGTTTATCAAGTAAAACCTTATGGAAGAGATTCAATTTGAGATGCAATTCATTTCAGATAAATCTCACTGTTTATAAGGTGAAAACTCAATTAAACTCTATGGGAAAAAACTGGAACTGAGTTACGAGAAAAGATACTTCTCCTCAAACTGAATCTTGTCCATGAGTTTTCACATGATAAACCATGAGATAACTTTTTCTCTCTGAATAGAATCTGGCCCAAAGTATTTTTCATGCCATATATAGATGGTATGTGCCCATAGCTTGTGGAGGGAGGAAGCCACAGGGAGAAGGGGTGCCCTGCAGTAGAAGACATCAGTGATACCCTAAATTTGGGGATAGGGAGGATTAGCCAAATGAGTTAGATGTGATGAGTGGTCAGTCTTTGATTGTGAGGTAGAAGAACATTCATTGAGCATGATGCTCCACCAAGAAATATAGAAGGTTAAAAGCCTTAAGCTGGCCATAGATGCAAAGATCCGATCGTTCGAAAAATTTTTAACCTGTCCAATCGAGAAACGTCAGATTTCCGCCGGACGAAATGTCCGGACTCTCCACACATGGTCCGAAAATTGTACGAATCCTCGGATCTTTTCATCTATGGCCAGCTTTCGGGGCATGTTTACTTTGGAGATAAAAATCTCCAGAGATCTCCTGAGAAGCCCATAGCAACCAATCATATGTTTGCTTTTGTTTTCTAACGTGCAGGTACTTAAATCTAATTGCTGATTAGTTGCCATGGGCAACATCTCTGGAGATATTTATCTCCAATGGTAGTAAACATGTCCCTTTGTGTGTATTTCACTAACTCAAGTGTTAGATCTAGGGTTGAATCTCTTGGTGGATTCACTTGGTGGAGGGTTGTCTTGCACATTGTTGACATGCAAATGTGACTACTGCAATTGACAATATGTAAACCATTAAGTAACTCTAAATTATGTTGATGATATTGATTCTATGGCACCTGGATTTGCCATATTCCTGTTCACATATCATTAATGAGTTGGGTGGTAGCCTCCAGGGCCAAACTCTTCTTAGTGGATGTACACAATATACTTGCAATGAAAAAAATAAAGGCTTATCCTTGAGTGTAAGGGGTCAAGATTGTAACCTATGATGTACTAGGAGGTGGCTGATCAGTGGGGTCTTACAGTCTCACACACTAACACAATGGATAAATGTGAGTCCATCTGTAAATCTTAGGATACCCTTTCTGATTGAACATCTCTGCTCTGATGTGTTAAGCCAGAACTCAGGTTATATCTATATCAAGAGTTTTGTAAGCTATGAGCACCATGCATGATCCTGAAGTACCCAATTGGATCAGCTTGGATGGCTTTTCTCTACGAGCAGAGAAGCAAATAGGCATGAAGCAATGACATCAATGTGCATATAGAATTAATATCACATTGTAAAAAGACCAGTTGTTTGGCTCTGTGCATTCTTTTTTAATATTCATTCTTTTCCTTTTCAGAAAAATGCATTCTAGAGATCATGAATCATAACATAATATACATGGCTTCAGAATAATCGATGGATGGAATAATTAGTGGTGACATTTCAAAATGTTCACACTAGATTGGTCATCTTTGCATTACTCATTTGCACAAATGCATTTTTAATTAATTCCTGAATTTGACATGTGGTGGAATTTCACCTTCTGGTACTTGTGGGAGGTGGGAAATTCTGGACTTGTGATGGAGAGCTTAATACCAAATTCCCAACTATATATTCAGGCATATTGCCAATTAGTACTGCAGATCTGCCATACTTTTCTACTAACAAAATTGTAATTTTGATTAATATACAACAAATTTAGTTCTTCTCCAATTTGGACCTTGGAGAGAACGCTGTGCCAAACTAATGAGTAAGTGTATTTTACATTATTTGCTGCAAGTTTAATGTTGGTTAACTTTTGATCATAACCACCATTTGTCCCTATCTAGGTCGGCTTGTCCTGATTCATAGACATACGAAGAAGTTTGATTTACTGGGAAGATTGTTGACTTGTTATGGTTGATTGGATCAGGGCCTGCCCTTAATGATCCCCAATAATTACCAACTAGGAACGAAGAATGTTTTAAACATCTTTAATCCCATTGAGTCCTACAGAGGAAAATATCTTTTGGGTAAAAAGGCAAGATGGCAGTCAACAATGATGGATTGCAGTAGCTGTCACTGTAGTACAAGAGATGTTAAAAAAATCTGATTTCAATAGCAAATCTACAAATTATTGATGGGTAGTGAAACATTGATGACTTCTCCTCATGCTTTAGTTCCTCATACCAATGGGTGTTCTTCAGGCCTCATCCGGTAAATTTTAATGACACTGTGGTTGAAGAGGAAATTGAGGTTCATCAAAGCCAGAATAAAATATTTCCATTGGAAAATCTGAATATAATGACTAACTTCTCACTAACTAGGTGATAACTTTCAGATACTTATTGACCCACTCTCTTGATATTAAGTTTACTGTTTATGAAGATAAAGTTGCAAATGGAAAGCCACATTACACATTTTTGATAGATTTCCTTAGTTCTTATTTAGAGTTGTTTTAAGAAAAATAGGTATATATATATTCGTTAAGCTTCCTAATCAAGTTACCCAAACACCAACTTGTTTGTTTGTTTTTTCAAGCGTATAGTAATTACTTTATGTAAAGTTTAAAGCCAGCATTTTATTTGAAAAACAGCTGGAACTCAAAAAGATCCATGTCTCTAAGGAAGTCAGACATTTCTTCAGCGAGACAACAGAATTGGAATGAATCTACAGTAAATAGAACACAATGGGCCAGATTCAACTCAGAAGGTTTATCACGTGCAAAGTCATGGATGAGATCCAATTAGAGATTCAATTCAACTTATCTCACTGTTTATCATATGAAAACTTTATTGAAGTCTAAGTGGAAAAAACTGGAACGGAAATGTTTTATATCTCCTTGAATTGAATCTCATCCATGAGTGTAAACATGATAAACTGTGTGTAGATGAAGTCGCGCACACTCTTAAACCTTCCTCCACTGTGTAGCCTGGTGCTCTGTGTAGGAGGATTCGGCAGCCTCCAATATTAAGGTACAAGTAGAAAACACCGGCACTCAAGGCAAAGAAAAGGTTCCCCCTTGCTGTTTATTAGTGCGAACGTGCAATGTTTCGGGGCAAGCCTGAGAAAGGGGATTGCCCCTTCTATGTCTTTGCCTTGAGATAACTTTATCTCAGTCAATTGAATCTGGCCCAATATGCCAAATACTAACATCTAACAGGCCCCAGTCTGGCATTTCTAAAATAATGTACACAAAAAGAAATAAGAATTAATTTTGTGATGGAGCCTCGGAATGTCAACTTGTTTTAATGACATCAAACCAACAGTTTAATCTTTGTATCTTTAATCTGCTCAACAAGAAGTTAGTCAGAAGATCTGCAAAGAGATGATATGCAAATTATGTTGGTGGTGTTACAATATTTGGTGAAATAGTATGAAGTTTTTATAATAGCTGGGTAGAATAACTTGATGAAAGATTAATAAGAGACGTGTCTCTACTAAGGCACATTTTACTGAGGTTACAAAAAATGTAGAGAATAATATAGTATATTTATGTTTGTTCCAGTTCTAGTGGCCCATAGAAAACACACACTACTACTAGTGGACCCCACAGCAAAATATTTCAGGGCCTTCAAAACTTTGTTAGAAGACATGTTATGCAAGCATACACTGAAATGGCACTTACTGAAATGATGACCTATGCTTTTGTCTCTCAACCATTAGCCACAGGTTTTTAGTATCATTACAATTAGCCGGTAGTACTATTTAAGGGTGCAAACTGGACTGGCCTGTCCTTTTCTGGAAATAGAGTGTTTTCGGAATTGTGTTGTTCAGGACATGGGATTTTTCATGAAGCGCTTAGATTATACTTGGTTTGGAATAACTATCAGCACAGGAATTTGTGATGTAACTCCAAATCTCAGAAAGCAAAGTGAGCACCAGACCCATATAGTACATGGGGGTAATGAGAATTTGAGGAGTTTGATCACTAGGAAAGTTTGGGGCTCTAAAATGACATGTTTATTCAGAAGTACAACTAGGAGGTCAAGATCAAGGGCAGATACTCAGAAAGAATCTTGAAAGAAACAGCAGTACGGATAATCTGGGATTTAGAAGGTCTGACCAAACACGAGGTTTTGGATTCATTAGGCACTGTCTCAGCCATGTCCAGAACCAAAATTGGCATAAAATAAAATGCCTTGATTAGGAACACATGGCAGAACCTGGATAAACCCAGCATTTTATTTTATGACAATTTTGGTGTTGGACGTCTACAATATAAGAATATAACACAGTGGCCATTAATGGTACGTGCACCAGGGTATCTCTGGTGTGAGGAGTATTGGAGCTGATTCTGTCATTTTGCATAGACATGGCACAACAAGTCATTTATAAGAACACTTTTGGTTATTTAGGAGTCACTTGTAATTATACCCCCAGCAGGAGGATGGGGAAACTGCCATAGTTTGGGTTTGCCATGGGCATATCATCCAAAATATCCTGATTCAGCTGATATCTCTGACTTTTGTAGAATAAAAAAAGCATTGCCACCTTTCTAAGTGTGGAAATCTGGGCAGGGGGGCAGGCGCTGACATCATGGGACAGGTGGTGATGTCACAGAGTGGGGATGTGACATCACAGGGGCAGGGCTATGACAAGCAGATCAGCAATTGGCCAGTGACCATGTCAATTGAGGAGAGTCCTGCCTGTTTTTTTCTAATTTGACCTGGACAGCCCTTCCAAAAACTGGGCTGTTGCTGGACAGGGGACAACCCTAAATGCAAAGTCGACAGTTACTAGTGGACAACAGTCCATTCCAAGTTAGGAACAGAACTGCACCAGAAAACAATGTAAAAGTCAGAAGCAAATATCTGAACACAGAGGGGCAGGACAGTAGAGACTTCTATGGGGTCCAGTAGAATATGGTGCCCACTGACATCATGACTGATACCCTCTTTTAGTATAGTAGTGAAACAAGACTTATTCTTCAAGGCTGAGGTTTCCCTGAAAGATCTTTCAGTGAAGACCACAGTTAGGGTTGGGACTAGGCCATCCAGGGCCAACCAGGACTGTGACTGAAGGGCCCTCTTCACGGCACCCGTTGTCCAACCTAGGCACCCCCACTCGTGCACACATGTGCCCTGTCTACCTCCTCTTCCTTTGCCGCTACCAGTTTTAGGGCAGGGGTAGGCTACGCTCTGGGTGGGGGAGGGGGCTGAGTTGATGGGGCCCACCAGCCCAGTCCTACACCTCCCACAGTCTAGTTACCCTACTACTGGATGCCTATTCAGATTTTGACATTAGTCTTTTTCTAATATTTTAAGAACTGTTTTGAAATCTCACTGCAGCAAAGTGTCAAAATGTTATTTCTAACACAGTGTGCCTTGTAATACCGTGTGAGGAACCACAGTGGCCCGGCTGCAACCAATTTATCATCAAGTGATCTGGTCAGAGGTCAATGACAGTTGAGGAGACCTGCACAAAGCTTCAGTTTCCACAAAAACCCTCATTTCTAGTCGGTTTTTCCATAGAGATAACGATGTGTCAGACTAATCCAAATATCCAATGATAAAACACGCTTTAGGAAGCTGGTGAAGATATAAGTCAACCTAATTCAATATACCAGAATGTTTTATTGTTTTCTTTTTCAGTACATGTTTTCATCTGTTGTTGGGTAGCTACTGAGTTACAGGCTTGTTCTGTATTATTGATAAGTGGCTGGGGAATCTTGAATGTGGTGATACCTTTATTCACTTTCTTTCTGTTCATAGGTTTCCTACTAAAAATATTTCATGTAAAATAGATGTGTGATCATTTATTAAATGCAAAGAACTGGTTTATCCTCTGTGCTTAAATGCTGTGGGCAATTTAAGCAGTACATAGTATACAGTTAATCTTTATAAGAGCAGAGACAACACATAATATTCCACAGTACTTTCATAGCAGCTACTATACTGCTCCTACAGACACCATCTCTCCCTACTATACCTGCTATCCCACAGTCACACTCCCTTCCCAGAGACTATTATCCACTGTTACTATAGGCACCATCTCTCCCTACTATACCTGCTATCCACTGTCACACTCCCTTCCAGAGACTATTATCCACTGTTACTATAGGCACCATCTCTCCTACTATACCTGCTATCCCACAGTCACACTCCCTTCCCAGAGACTATTATCCACTGTTACTATAGCACCATCTCTCCCTACTATACTGCTATCCCACAGTCACATAGCTTCCATTCTTCTCCTACTATACGCATCCACGTCACACTCCTTCCAGAGACTATTATCCACTGTTACTATAGGCACCATCTCTCCTACTATATACCTGCTATCCCATAGTCACACTCCCTTCCCAGAGACTATTATCCACTGTTACTATAGGCACCATCTCTCCTACTATACTGCTATCCCACAGTCACACTCCCTTCCCAGAGACTTATCCACTGTTACTATAGGCACCATCCTCCCTACTATACCTGCTATCCACAGTCACACTCCCTTCCCAGAGACTATTATCCACTGTTACTATAGGCACCATCTCTCCCTACTATACCTGCTATCCCATAGTCACACTCCCTTCCCAGAGACTATTATCCACTGTTACTATAGGCACCATCTCTCCTACTATACCTGCTATCCCACAGTCACACTCCCTTCCAGAGACTATTATCCACTGTTACTATAGGCACCATCTCTCCCTACTATACCTGCTATCCCACAGTCACACTCCCTTCCCAGAGACTATTATCCATATTATCCACTGTTACTATAGGCACCATCTCTCCTACTATACCTGCTATCCCACAGTCACACTCCCTTCCCAGAGACTATTATCCCACTGTTACTATAGGCACCATCTCTCCCTACTATACCTGCTATCCCAAGTCACACTCCCTTCCCAGAGACTATTATCCACTGTTACTATAGGCACCATCTCTCCCTACTATACCTGCTATCCCACAGTCACACTCCCTTCCCAGAGATTATTATCCACTGTTACTATAGACACCATCTCTCCCTACTATACCTGCTATCCCACAGTCACACTCCCTTCCCAGAGACTATTATCCACTGTTACTATAGGCACCATCTCTCCCTACTATACCTGCTATCCCACAGTCACACTCCCTTCCCAGAGACTATTATCCACTGTTACTATAGACACCATCTCTCCCTACTATACCTGCTATCCCACAGTCACACTCCCTTCCCAGAGACTATTATCCCACTGTTACTATAGGCACCATCTCTCCCTACTATACCTGCTATCCCACAGTCACACTCCCTTCCCAGAGATTATTATCCACTGTTACTATAGACACCATCTCTCCCTACTATACCTGCTATCCCACAGTCACACTCCCTTCCCAGAGACTATTATCCACTGTTACTATAGGCACCATCTCTCCCTACTATACCTGCTATCCCACAGTCACACTCCCTTCCCAGAGACTATTATCCACTGTTACTATAGGCACCATCTCTCCCTACTATACCTGCTATCCCACAGTCACACTCCCTTCCCAGAGACTATTATCCACTGTTACTATAGACACCATCTCTCCCTACTATACCTGCTACCCCACAGTCACACTCCCTTCCCAGAGACTATTATCCACTGTTACTATAGGCACCATCTCTACCTACTATACCTGCTATCCCACAGTCACACTCCCTTCCCAGAGACTATTATCCACTGTTACTATAGGCACCATCTCTCCCTACTATGGCTGCTATCCCACAGTCACACTCCCTTCCCAGAGACTATTATCCACTGTTACTATAGGCACCATCTCTCCCTACTATACCTGCTATCCCACAGTCACACTCCCTTCCCAGAGACTATTATCCCACTGTTACTATAGGTACCGTCTCTCCCTACTATACCTGCTATCCCACAGTCACACTCCCTTCCCAGAGACTATTATCCACTGTTACTATAGGCACCATCTCTCCCTACTATACCTGCTATCCCACAGTCACACTCCCTTCCCAGAGACTATTATCCCACTGTTACTATAGGCACCATCTCTCCCTACTATACCTGCTATCCCACAGTCACACTCCCTTCCAGAGACTATTATCCACTGTTACTATAGGCACCATCTCTCCCTACTATACCTGCTATCCCACAGTCACACTCCCTTCCCAGAGACTATTATCCACTGTTACTATAGACACATCTCTCCCTACTATACCTGCTATCCACAGTCACACTCCCTTCCCAGAGACTATTATCCACTGTTACTATAGACACCATCTCTCCCTACTATACCTGCTATCCCACAGTCACACTCCCTTCCCAGAGACTATTATCCACTGTTACTATAGGCACCATCTCTACCTACTATAGCTGCTAGTTCATTCTCATGTTCTACTTGTGTGACACCCATAATGACATATATTCAACTTGTACGCCAATTATAAAAAGACACAAGGTTTGAAGTGTAGTTTGCAGTTGTATTGTGGAAAAAAGTTGTATGAAAAATATTGCATTATGGAAAATTTAGCAAATTACACATTTAGTAAAAAGGCCCAACATGTTTAAATATTTTTGCTATTTTATTCACTTACTTGATAGAGCTGCCATTATGCATATACTGTATGTATAGCCATTCTTATGTGAAAGAATATCCTACTTTACCAGAAGCCGGTATTTTCTTTAAGACTCAAAATGACATTTTGTGGGAGTGAGTTAATAAATATTACTTCAAAGCTTCAAATGTATAAAGTTTCAAGAATTTATTTAAAATGTATTTGTTGTCGGAATATGGAACGACACAAAAGTACAAAATACGAGTCAGGTCATATGAAGATTACAGAGATTTTAGAAGTTACTGGCGAGGAAAGCAGGATACAAAGTCAAGTAAGGAATAAAGCAGGTGCTGCAGGATTATTGGTGCCAGACTGTTACCTTTCAGACAAAGCGCATCAGAAAAAACATTATTTTAGCCAACTTGGAAAAGAAAATAATTGAATATTTGTCAAAGTGCAGGAGAAACAGATTAACTGCACTGCTACATAATTTAGAAAAACTGGATTGGAACCAGGAAACATGTTTGTAAAATATTAAATCATAAAAGCCATTTCCAAGAGAAGGATTACAAGAAAATAACTGGAAAACACCACATGAATTCAATCTGATTATTTTAATATAAATAAGTAGTTAAGCCCTTATAGGACATGGCTGTAAATATAGACTCTGATTAAAGCCTTGCCATCACCTCCAACTGCCTTATTGATAGTTTTTCTCTTCTGAATATATTCACTTTTAATGAAATGATGGGGCTGAATTATTAATGGTGGAAAATAAGAATTCAGCAGAGTGTTAGAGCTCATTGTTGCTGCTGCTGCTGATCTGCACTGAGTTCTGACACCCACTGAAAACATGTTCATCATCTTAATGCAGTCAAACGTATTCTGGCAAATATAGACATCTCTGATATTTCCTGACAGTCATATGCAGTGATGTTTTGATCTCCAGTGTTCATTAGGCATAATATTCCCAAGTTGGGATTGGTTACACTGGAGAAGAGACAGTTAAGGGGGATATGATCAGGCCCGGACTGGCAATCTGTGGGTTCTGGCAAATGCCAGAGGGGCTGCTATAAGGTGCCATAGAAATTCAGTATTTAGTGGGCTGGTGGGGGCTGTTTGGGCCTCTGTGTGGGCTGATTGGGCCTCTGTGTACCTGAAATGCCAGGGCCTATTTTAGTTCTCAGTCCAGGCCTGGATATGATCATTATATATAAATATATAAGGGGGATATGATCACTATATATAAATATATAAGGGGGATATGATGACTATATATAAATATATAAGGGGGATATGATGACTATATATAAATATATAAGGGGGATATGATCACTATATATAAATATATAAGGGGATATGATCACTTTATATAAATATATAAGAGGGATATGATCACTATATATAAATATATAAGGGGGATATGATCACTATATATAAATATATAAGGGGGATATGATCACTATATATAAATATATAAGGGGGATATGATGACTATATATAAATATATAAGGGGATATGATGACTATATATAAATATATAAGGGGATATGATCACTATATATAAATATATAAGGGGATATGATCACTTTATATAAATATATAAGAGGGATATGATCACTATATATAAATATATAAGGGGGATATGATCACTATATATAAATATATAAGGGGATATGATCACTATATATAAATATATAAGGGGGATATGATGACTATATATAAATATATAAGGGGGATATGATGACTATATATAAATATATAAGGGAGATATGATCACTATATATAAATATATAAGGGGATATGATGACTATATATAAATATATAAGGGGGATATGATGACTATATATAAATATATAAGGGGGATATGATCACTATATATAAATATATAAGGGGATATGATCACTTTATATAAATATATAAGAGGGATATGATCACTATATATAAATATATAAGGGGGATATGATGACTATATATAAATATATAAGGGGGATATGATCACTATATATAAATATATAAGGGGGATATGATGACTATATATAAATATATAAGGGGGATATGATGACTATATATAAATATATAAGGGAGATATGATCACTATATATAAATATATAAGGGGGTATGATCACTATATATAAATATATAAGGGATATGATCACTATATATAAATATATAAGGGGGATATGATCACTATATATAAATATATAAGGGGATATGATCACTATATATAAATATATAAGGGGAATATGATCACTATATATAAATATATAAGGGGATATGATCACTATATATAAATATATAAGAGGGATATGATCACTATATATAAATATATAAGGGGGTATGATCACTATATATAAGGGGATATGATCACTATATATAAATATATAAGGGGAATATGATCACTATATATAAATATATAAGGGGGATATGATCACTATATATAAATATATAAGGGGGATATGATCACTATATATAAATATATAAGGGGGATATGATCACTATATATAAATATATAAGAGGGATATGATCACTATATATAAATATATAAGGGGTGTATGCTCACTATATATAAATATATCAGGGGATATGATCACTATATATAAATATATAAAGGGGATATGATCACATATATAAATATATAAGGGGGATATGATCACTATATATAAATATATAAGGGACAGTAATGAAATAGAGAAAGTACAGAGAAGAGCGACTGAGCTGATAAAGGGAATAGGAAATAAGTTACATGGAAAGGCAAGTTGGGACTGGTTACACTGGAGAAGAGGTGTTATATGGATATCATTACTATATATTATATATATTCCCTATCAGAGGGAAGGAGGTTCCAGCTTAAGGGTGATAAGTGTCACCTGGGAAACTGTGGGATGCTCTTCTGGAAGTGGTTGTACTGGCAAGTAAACAAATACAAAATTACTGAAATTTACTCTTAGTACAAAGTTTATCCAGAAGTGGTCCAATTGCAATCTTGGGGTCAGGAAGACATTTTGTAGAGGCTTCTGATGGGTTTAGACCTTCCTCTGGATCAGATGGCATTTAGATTTCATCAAGAATCATCAGCGAGAATATTGAACTTGATGGATGGATTCCTGTGTCAGCACAATAATGAATCAAATGAGGAGCATATAGAATTGGTTGCTGAGATAGGAGCAGAAGACTGTGTTGACTTCGCCAACATTTGTATCTAACCTCTTAAGGTGGCCATACACTGAGAGATTCGTTCTTTTGGCGATGTCGCTAAACTAATGGATTTCTCCCCAATATCTTGAGGTGGGCAATATCGGGTTGATCCGATCGTGGGCCCTAGGGCCCCACGATTGGATCATAACGATGGGTAAATGGGCGGTCAGATCGCAGGACGAGATTAACAAACAGATGCGGTCCGCAATCCTACAGGATTTTTATTCCCATCCGATCAACATCTGCCTTACTTTCGGCCAGATATCGATAGGGGAAGCCCATTGGAGGACCCCATGCACGAGCCAATAAGCTGCCGACTCGGTCTGTCTGCAGCTTTTATTGGCTTGTGTATGGCCACCTTTAGATATGAATGGAAGCAAATCCTTAATATACATGGTTTAAGAATGGGATGTTTTTATACAATTGTTCCCCAGCCGGCACCTTATTTACCCCTCAAGTTCTATAGCTTGTCCAGTCTAATAAACCTAAAGGAGGTCCACCAGGCTTATTTTGCCTTGTGTCCCACTATAACTGAACACAACTCCTATTAGATTCCATAACTAAAGACAGGGGACTAATTTCAATACAGAAATATTAAATGGCTAATTATTATAATGACTTATCTCCAGTCCAGCACAGTCATTATAACAAGAGCTTGATACCATCCATTGTAGCAGAAAATGCAAACGATAGAAAGCACAAGTCAATGCCATTATTTATATTCTCATTGAGAAATTCTTTATTTCAGAGGGATATTTTCAAAAAAAAAAGCCCAACTGTGTTTCTTTCCTCTGCTGAGCTCTTTCAGCCTCCCCGCTGTCAAACTGAGCAGAATTCAGTAAAGTTTTGCAGCAACAAAGTGGAAAGACTGCCAGATAAATCATCGAGCTGCCATTGTTATTTTTAGATAGAAATGGAGTGAAAAAGAGCACGACTGGAGAAAATGATACAATTTCTGAAGCGGCTGGGGCTCCGGTTTATCTTATGAGGGAGAGGCCTCTTTTTTTGGCTGACCTATGAGATTGGAGAACGGTTGCTATGGCAACTGTGGAACTCTCTCTCCCACTCATCATAGAGTAGGATGGAGAGGGAAGGTGGCTCGGTGGAACCGTTTCGCCTACAGTCTCGTGTACCGGCTCTGATACTGAATTCCCACTGGTTTTGCACATTAATCAGAACATTTCACATACAGTAGGAAGTTATTTCCTTAAAATATTACTTCATCTCAAAGATCAAGGATAATGTAATAAAAGATTTAAATTCTGCCAAAGGTATAGCAATTTATCGAAAGCAACCACCAAGTGCGGTTTCTGAACTGTAGAGTTTAACCGTTTCTGTTCCCACCTTGGATGTGGCCCTAGCGCCTAGTCATTGTATACCACCAACATTTTTAGATACTAGAGGCTACAATTCACTGGGCTTTACATGCTAAAGATTCAGAAGATAGGAACAGTGCAAAAGAGAAACAAGGGTTCCACAATATGATGCTTACTATATGGCTAAGTAGGTGGACATCTGCTTGTCCAACATCTCTATCCAGAACCAAGAGTAATAATATGAAAATGGTCCTTTCTTTGCTTCAACAAAAAGCCTTCTACTTTACTACCTATTTTAGGGGTTAGGCCCCATTTCTTGGTTAGTAAAAGTGTCCCATTTTTTAACTTTAGAATTTTGGGGTATGAGCTATCTTTATAGTAAGAACTGTGCTCAGGTCGACTTCCAAATACTACATATGAATTAGAAACATGCACAGCTTCTCACTTAAAACATTTATTGGTGCATGTTATTAACAGCAAATATTCATATTAATAAATTTCAAAAACACACCACATTGCAGTCTCTCCCACCAGTCTGCCTTCTTTGTGTTAGCCACTCCCTCCTGACGTGTTTCACGCTATCTAGTTTCTGCAGTGTTTTGCGAGCAGTCTCACCAGTGTTCTCCAAAGCATTTGTCTTCTCCCGGTTGCATTTTAGTGTTTCTTTTATGCATACCTCATTTAGATAATGTGCTTGTCAGCACACGCTGTCCCCACTAGTGATGGGCGAATTTGCGCCGTTTCGATTTGCGGAAAAATTCGCAAATTTTGCGCGAAATTCGCGAAACGCCAAAAAATTCGCGAAACGGCACCGGCGTCTCGTTTTTGACGCCGGAGCCGGTTTTTTTCTGGCGCGGCAAAAAATTTTTTTGGACGCCTGCGAATTTTTTCGGGCGAATTTACGCGGGCGTTTTGCGAATTTATTCGCTGGCTGCGAATCGCGCAAATTCGCCGCAAATTCGCGCCTGGCGAATAAATTCGCCCATTACTAGTCCCCACCATTGTACCTGCATGACCAGTTTAAAAAATGCACCAGGTTAAAATGAATCAGAATGATTTAGGGTCCAAGTCGCATGAGGTTGTCCTAAATGGACCAGGCTGGTTTTATTCTTTGAAACGGGAGCCATGTAGGATGTATTTTATGTCTTTTGTTCTTTTATGTCATCTAATGACATTAAATTATTTTGTGACTTATGTCAGCCCAGGAACAGTCGCGTTTTGATTGGATGCATTCATGCAGGAGAGGATTTAATATCCATGTAATATTCTGTTAGCGAGAGAAGGGAATGAGAACAATATCCCATTAGTTAAGCTTTGAAAAAAAGGAATAACATTGTCTATTATCCTCTAAGTGAATTATCATGTGAAGCTCTGTTGGCAAATCTCTTCCCACGCAGTGTGTCTATGATATGGTCACAGTATCACATAGTAATTGGATTGGCTGTTCGGTATTGAATGGATTTTGATTGGGCAAGGCTAAAAACCCTAACCACCTGATGATAGGAATGACCTGTGTATGGGTATCTTTATCAGAAAGACCCCCCTTGTGACTTGGGCATTTTGGCTTAAATCTGGACGAACTTTATCAGGAAATTTGACCCTAAATGGACCAAATGGATTTACTGAACCACTGATGCCTGTTCTACTGCTGAAATCAAGGGAAAGCTAAAATGGAGAGACTGGTGCACAGAAACCTCTGGTTGCTTCTGGATTGTAGTGCAAATACTGTGGGGCACATTTACTAAAGTGCAAATTTTCTCTTTACCTAACTTCACCACAGTTCGCCTCACTTCGCCAGGTGTATTTTCACAACACCTCTCCATATTTACTAAAAGTCGTAACCGTAAGTTCACTTTCTCGAGAATTGTGATGAATTTTCTCCTGGCCAAAATTCTCAGTGAAAATTCGCCAGTATATTTCCCCATACAATAGTAGTAAGGAAATATTTTTAGAGAATTTTCTCTGACGAATCTTTGCTAGAGGATTTTTCGCCATGGAGAAAAGTAGCATGGAAAGGGCAATGTTGATTGCATTTAAAAATGTCTGCTCTATCTTTATGATGGGAGTTCTCCAACCTGAACCTGGCGAAATACACTTTAGCGAAAAGAGTTGCATTTTGTACATTGAAATTCTACTAGATAGACAGGTGAAATTTCAAAAAATTTGGGATCCCTTGGTACACTATACCACCCCGTCTTTCCAGCTGAATAGTTAAAATGGGTTCAACAAATACAAAGTTAGGAGAAGCCAGCAGAAGATGATTGAACTATGAGAAGGAGGAGCTATGATATAGGGCTAACGAGAAGATGATGGGGGAAACCCAGTCAGTAAATGAATAGACCAATCTTATACCTAGTTGATATCCTGACAACCAGAGAAAAGCTGAAGGAGGCACCACTTTATGTTTGATTTTACTTTTGATTTTGTGTTTGCTTTTGAAGTTGACTATGATTTGATCTATGATTTGGATGTTAAACTTGATTGTGACACCAGCTTCACTATAACGTGAACCATCATATGGAAAAGTGACAAACAGTAAGAATTCCCTACGCTACTATGGAAATACAATAGTAAAATTGAATGTCGGAGGCCTGTCAATCACAGCTCCCAACATATGCCACCCCTCCCCTCTTATTACCTCTTCCCTTCCTTCTTACTTTTGTTCTTCTCCCCCCCCATAATAATACAAAGACAATTGTCAATATCGAATGTATATTTATATTGATATTTATGCATTTTCATATTATGCAAACATCCATAAGAAACATTGTGTTATGTTCTATTTTCAATAAACAGTTAAAAAAAAAAAAAGAATTCAGCTCAAGGTGCAGAAGCCAAGTTTATAGGCCCAGGTCTCCATGTTCTCACCAGCTGCCGTAGGGCAGGCAGTAAGGTTAGGGCTCCCGATAAAGCTTTCGTATTCGTATTTGTGAGAATTGCTTTACTCTTTGCAATTTTTTTCTTTTACATTCCCCCAATTATGTATCAGATAGAATTGGCTTTAATCCAAAAATTCTATGCACTAAAGCAGTGATCTCCAACCAGTGGCTCCCGAGCAACATGTTACTCATCAACCCCTTGCTCCCAGCAGCCCAGTACTGGTGTTTTTCTATAGACATATTTGATAAAGCTTACTTAGTTTCAACCTTTTCTTCTCCTTTAATTAGGGCCTCATGGGGCCCCTATAGCTCCTGGGCCTCCCTCTGCTTCATCTGTAGTTACACCCCTAAATGTATCTCATTATCTCACACTTAATGAATATATACATTCAGTGATGGGTGAATAAATTCACCTGGCACAAATTTAGCGGTGAATTTCAGCGTTTTGCCGCCAGTGAATAAATTCGTGAAAGTTCGGCAGCGTCAAAAAATTTTGGACGCACGTCCTAAAAAGTTGCCTGTGTCAAAATCGCCGCGGGTCAACACTATTCAGATGCCTATTGACTTTAAGTTGAGTTTCATGAATTTTTCGCCATTTCGCGGGAAGAAACGGAAGAAATTCGCCCATTGCTAAATACATTTTATTCCTGGTAACAATGCTGAAAACATGAAGGTCCCTCCTGGAGACACTTGAATTACTCTTCTGCTTCTGGTTCTTTCACTGTGAGCCAATGCAGACTGGTTGCTGAGATATTGTTATCAGCTCTGGACATCCGAAGTTGTTAGGGAAAACTTTCATACGATGTCTCTGTTCATGGACTTAACCTTCAACTTGCTGCCAAGGCATAAGGGTCTGTTATCAACGTGGAGCTGCACAAAGCAACAAGCTGCTCTTTTCCTTGGAGAGACTGGCACCGGGCAGCTGTTATAATAAACTCTCTTTGGTTCTGAGCCCAGGAATGAAACAATGCGAATAATTAGTATTTTTTATAATGACTCTTTAGGCCTACAAAGTGGCCAAAACATGAGCTACACAAGCTGCTTTAGAAGCTGCTTCCTTGGTGATGGTATGGTATAAATCAGGGGTGCCAAGTGGAGCCCCACCTGCGTCCTTGTGTCCCCCCAATAAATTATGTCCCACCACATGCCCAATATCTTCATAGATGTGTTTAATAATAATCCACCTTCTGAACATGAAATTCCAGATAACTGTCCTACCACATGGACAGCACTGTTATAATACTATGGTTGGACCACCAGCGTTTGCTCAATATTTACAAGTACAAGGTAAACTAATGTCTTATATCTTTAATATGAGTTTGACTTTGTATTCCTTTAATGCAGAGACCTTCAGAAAGACCAACCTTCCCAGGTCATTCCCCTTTAGCTCTTAAAGGAATTATCCACCTTCCAGTTCACTTTTAGTATGATGTAGAGAGTGATATTCTGAGATAATTTGCAATTGCTTTTAATTTTTTATTATTTGTGGTTTTTTAGTTATTTAGCTTTTTATTCAGCAGCTCTCCAGTTTGTAATTTCAGCCATCTGGTTGCTACGGTCCAAATTCCCCTAGCAACCATGCATTGATTTGAATAAGAGACTGGAATATGAATAGGAGAGGCCTGAATAGAAAGATGAGGAATAAAAAGTAACAATAACAATATATTTGTAGCCTTACAGAGCATTTGTTTTTTAGATGGGGTCAGTGACCCCCATTTGAAAGATGAAAGAGTCAGAAGCACATTCATTATAACGTCCTCTGCTTTCACTGGGTGCTTTTATATTGCCTGCGGGCTACTCATGCTCCTGCAGGAATCCCTGAAATTGCTGGATAATTCATTTTAATAATAGAGAAAAAGAATTAATTTCCATTTAGATTGGAAGTAGATCTATAGTGTGAGGAGGGGTTGTATGAAATGGTTTCACTGGCAAAGACATTTCTCTAAAAGTAAGAGAGGAAACGTGTTATAAATCCTCCATTAGGTCCCACATCCAATTCATACAGGCGTGGGCCTTTTATTATTTATTATTTATTATAACCCCTTCTGGCCCCTCCCCCAGTCACACTGCTCTGTGCTGCAGTCTAGGGATGGCTGAATCTGTTTCGCTTCGACCATAAAAATCATGAAACGGCAAAGAAATTTGCGAAATGGCAAAAAATTTGCAAAACGCATTGAAGTCAATGGGCATCAAAATACAATTTTGACGCGAGCGACTATTTTTATACACGTGACTATTTTGTCCAAATGCATTAAAGTCAATGGGCGTACGCGCACGCAAATTCGCCAGAAATCCTTAAGGTCTTCTCACAATATACTTTATTGAGATAATATAATAATAAGTTCTGATACATACCTGATAAGCAAGTCATTCAGATTCCTGTTGCATGGAAACCAGTTTATTCTACATTATAATTAATTTATACACAGTTACACAGTTAAATTGGGTTGAAAAAGGGCAAAGTCCAACCCCTCCAAATGAAAACCCAGCCCCATACACACACCCCTCCCTACTGTCACATAAATGATATATACCCATATCTATACTAACTATAGAGTTTAGTATCACAATAGCCTTTGTATTATGTCTGTCCAAGAAATCATCCAAGTCCCTCTTATAGTCATTAACTGAATCATCACCCGGCAGTGCATTCCCCAACCTCACTGTCCTCACTGTGATGAACCCCCTACTCTGTTCCTTTAAATGAAACTTCTTTTCCTCTAGTCTGAAGGGGAGGCCTCTGGTACGTGATTCTCTTTATGGGTAAAAAGGTCCCCTGCTATTTGTCTATAATGTCCTCTAATGTACTTGTAAAGTCTAATCATGTCCCCTCACAAGCGCCTTTTTTCCAGAGAAAACAACCCCAACCTTGTCAGTCTCCCCTCATAATTTAACTCTTCCCTCCCTCTAACCAGTTTAGTTGCACTTAGTCTCTGCACTCTCTCCAGCTCATTTATATCCCTCTTAAGGACTGGAGTCCAAAACTGCCCCCATACTCCAGATGAGCCCTGCGGTACTCCACTAACAACACTGGTCCAATTAGAAAATGTTCCAATTAAAATACTGACAGGATAGGGGTAGATTTACTAAAGGCCAAAGTAACTTCGCTAGTGAAAGAGACAGACGCTATCGCTCATTCGCACTCTATCGCCAGTTGAAGTTTCGCTCTGGCGAATGGACGTTACTCTGCAAATTCACTAAGATGCAGATTTTACTGAACGTTACCTCTTTCACCAGACTTGTCTTCTCCAGCTCAGACCAGTTGTAAAGAGTTTCTAAATCCCAAAAAACGCTGGCGTCTTTTCCTTTTTTCAGAGTGATAGGCTTCAAAAGTACTTACATTTTTTTAGGTAACCAGGTTCCCCCTACATTTTCTAACATTTGGAACATAAACTATACAGTGGGCTCATGTGTAGGGCAATATAACAACTCTATTGTCTTTATTAAGGTTCCCTGGACTTGTGTTATGTAATGTATTTGCTGCAACATATACGTCCATTCAACGATATAATTTCCTGCCGTATGCAAATTAGACTGATCGAATACCTCTAACGAAGTTGTGCTAGGCATAATTGAACGCTAGCGCATCTTCGCTTTGATTGCAGAACTAACGATAACGAAAACTCACCAACGTTCGGCACCATGGCGCAACTTTGCATTTTAGTAAATTAGAGTTGTTTGAGCAAATTTTTGCTTGGCAAAGTGTTAGTGTCGCAACAACACTCTAGAGCACACTGAGCATGTGCAGAGCCACTGACTCTCAATTGATGGCCTAACAAGATCCAAGCTAGGGAGCTGCTGGGGACAACTTTACAGACCTGCACTGGAATTAGCCTGAAAGTCCAACCTTTTCCGTCAAAAATCTTGGGATTTTGGGGATAAAGCCCTAGAGAAATCTCCAAAAGAAATCATACGATTTGGGTTTTCCAACCTTTTCAGTCAAAAACATGAAATATTCAGGATTTTCGGGGTAAAGCACTATAAAATCGATCGTTAGAGAAAAACCTCAGAAAAAAACATAAGATTTGGGTTTTCGTTCAATTTTATCAAGTTTTTTCCTAAAACTATCAAATCAAGCTTTTTTAATAATAAATAAGGTCAAATCGGGTATGGGAGTTTAGTCGTGCTTTTTTATTTAAAAAATAAGAATTCGGATATTAGTAAATAACCCTCTATATAAACCCAATAGGCTGGTTTTGCTTCCAATAAGGATTAATTATATCTTAGTTGGGATCAAGTACAAGCGACTGTTTTATTATAACACAGAAAAAGGAAATCACTCTTAAAAATCTGAATTATTTGATTACAATGGAGTCTATGGGAGATGGCCATCCTATAAGTCGGAGCTTTCTGGATTACAGGTTTCTGGATAATGATCCCATACCTGTACAAGTATCTGGAGCGGCATGTTCTTTATGCCTTGGCAAAGGTATCACAAAGACGTCTCCTTGTTAATCAGATTCATGAATTGTGGGTCACAGATTGTTTTGTTGTGAATCGTTGTCTCATTTGTGATTTTGTGCCAGGAATCATTTCTCGCCGACCCCTATCAGCACAAAGATAATTGCGGAGGAATAAACAATAAAACTTCAGCCAGTTGTGTGTGATTGAAGGTCAAGTAAACGATGTAACATTAATAGAAACGTGTTTATGTGCCGTATAGCTTTTACTTTTTATCTCTTTGGTGTGTTTAGAAAAGGCTTAAAGTCATGTAACATGCCGGTCTCATAATCATTGCATGTCATATAACCAGCTACTGGTATGGGATCTATTACTTATAATCCTGGGGACCTGGGGCTTTCCGGATAATGGGTCTTCCCATAATTTGGATCTCCATAACGTAATGGGGTTGTTCATCTTTAAATTAACTGTTTGTATGACGTAGAAAGGGATATTCTGAGACAATTTGCAATTGGTTTTCATTTTTTATTATTTGTGGTTTTTCAGTTATTTAGCTTTTTATTCAGCAGCTCTCCAGTTTCAGTTGCAATTTCAGAAATCTGGTTGCTAGGAACCAAATGACCCTAGCAACCATGCATTGATTTGAATAAGAGACTGGAATATGAATAGGAGAGGCCTGAATAGAAAGATGAGGAATAAAAAGTAGCAATAACAATACATTTGTTGCCTGGGTTTGGAAGCTGGAAAGAGTCAGAAGAAGAAGGCAAATAATTTAAAAAACCTTAAAATAGAACAAGGCCAAATGAAAAGTTGCTTGGAATTAGCCATTCTATAAAATACTAAGGGGCTTATTTATCAAAGTCCGAATTTATCTAAATTTTTTCTGAAAAAATGTCCGACCAAATTCGCATGGGGTTTTTTTTTGGCTTATTTATTAATACACTTTTCCGAATTTATAGTAAAAAAAAAAATCAAACATTTTACGGAATTTATTAAACCCCGATAATGGAAAAGTCCGAATCTGGTATCTCAGACCTGTTGAGCTTGCATATAAGTCAATGGTAGTAGTCACAATGATTTTTTCATGTGTGCTTAGTTTCGGGCAATACCCCAAAGTTTTCGGGCAAAAAGCATAAGAAATCTATGTTTTCGGATGAAAAATCTTGAAAATCAGGGGGGAATTCTGAAAATTTTTGGAAAATTCATATTTTTCATGATTTTTTCGGAAAGTGTATTAATAAATAAGCCAAAAAAAAAGTGTGGATTTCGTCTGGTTTTTTTTCAGAATTTTTTTTTCGGATTTTATACTAAAAACGCACAAATTTTTCGGGTTTTTGGCATTTCGAGTTTAGTAAATAACCCCCTAAAAGTTAAAGGGGTGAACCACCCCTTTAAGTGAGTCTACTAGAAAATCATATAAACATGAAATAAAGCCAAGAGGCTGGTTTTGCTTCCAATAAGGATTAATTATATCTTAGTTGGGATCAAGTACAAGCGACTGCTTTATAATTACACAGAAAAAGGAAATCATTTTTAAAAACTATTTGATTAAAATGAAGTCTATGGGAGACGACCTTCCCGTCAGAGCTTTCTGGATAATGGATTTCCGGATAACGGGTCCCATACATGTTATAAAAATGGCAATTTGTTTTTCAGCCAAAGAAATGGATTGACTGGGTGACTAAGCCTGAGATAATTACCCCCGAGGCGAAGGCTTGAGAATCAGTGACTATTACAGATCCAGACCTCCCCTCTGTCATTACAAGGTTAACGAAGCAGCTAATAATTAGAATCCAATAGTGACGACTCTGAGTATAGAGAGCCGCGCTGATTTATTTACTTCCAAGGTCAAAAAAACCCAATGAAAAAAATTGCTGTGAAAAAAAACAGCCATTGACTAAAATGCATTTCGCAAATGTTCACCGTTTCAGAAATATTTTTCCTTAGTTTTGCGAGTTTTTTTGGCAAATCCAAAACGGGACATATTTGCTTAGAGCCGGTGATGAAGATATAGGGGGTTATTTAGTAAAATCTGAATTCATATCATATTTTGTTACAAAGAACAAGACCAAACTCCCATGCCCGATTTTAGCTTATTTATTAGTGATGCACAAAATCCATTATTTTGGCTTCGGCCGAACCCACAACGAACCCACAAATCCTTCGCAAGAGATTCGGCTGAATACAAATCCTTGCATATAAAAATAAGGGGTGGGAAGGGGAAAACATTTTTTACTTTCTCATTTTGTGACAAAAAGTCACGTGATTTCCCTCCCCGACCCTAATTTGCATATGCAAATTAGGATTCTGATTCGGTTCGGCCGACACAAGGATTTGGCCAAATCCGAATCCTGCTGAAAAAGGCCGAACCGAATCCTGGATTCGGTGCTTTCCTATTAATTATTAATAAAAAACTTGATTTAATTGGATTGTGGAAAAACTCGATAACATCGTGTGAAAACCCAAACCGCTCCAATTTTTCGGGTTTCCCCCCAAATTCTTCAAAGTTTTCGAGTTTGTGCCTGAAAAAGTCGGATTTTCAGGCTAAACCCAGTGCAGACCACAAAAACTTCAAATTGAGCTAGGTGCCTCTCCAATTGACTTGTTGACCCTGTTTTTCTGTCTGTGACATCATCCAGCCCAGTTACAGGCTGGAGAGCAACCAGATTGGCTGGGCACCTCAGTGCATCCTGGGGAACGAGGGTGTGCCTGATTTTGGAGCCTTGGGAGATGGGAAAGTCCGATCGTACGTTGATTCTTACAATCGGATCTTTGCGTCTATGACCAGCTTTACTGATAAAACACAGAAATATGGCCGGTTGTGCAATGTGTCCCGAGAGCAGCTCTTCTTGGAATGATACAGGAGCAGTTAATCTGGTGCCGAGTGATATACAAGTCAGCAATTCCCCTCCCTCCCCAGCTACAGTTGAATTTTTAATATAATTATTGCTTTTCATTAGAAATGTGATTGATCTGCAGTATTAGGTGACCAAGTTTAAATACAAAGTCTATAAGGTGCATTTTTATCTGGCAACAACTTCTGATAAGGGTCGCCTGGTCAGCCAGGGTCAAACCCTGATAAATGTTTGTCTCATTAAAGGGATACTGTCATGGGAAAAAACATTTTTTTAAAAATGAATAAGTTAATAGTGCTGCTCCAGCAGAATTCTGCACTGAAATCCATTTCTCAAAAGAGCAAACAGATTTTTTTATATTCAGTTTTGAAATCTGACATGGGGCTAGACATATTGTCAATTTCCCAGCTGCCCCTGGTCATGTGACTTGTGCCTGCACTTTAGGAGAGAAATGCTTTCTGGCAGGCTGCTGTTTTTCCTTCTCAATGTAACTGAATGTGTCTCAGTGGGACCTGGATTTTACTATTGAGTGCTGTTCTTAGATCTACCAGGCAGCTGTTATCTTGTGTTAGGGAGCTGTTATCTGGTTACCTTCCCATTGTTCTTTTGTTTGGCTGCTGGGGGGGAAAAGGGAGGGGGGGGGATATCACTCCAACTTGCAGTACAGCAGTAAAGAGTGATTCAAGTTTATCAGAGCACAAGTCACATGACTTGGGGCAGCTGGGAAATTGACAATATGTCTAGCCCCATGTCAGATTTCAAAATTGAATATAAAAAAATCTGTTTGCTCTTTTGAGAAACGGATTTCAGTGCAGAATTCTGCTGGAGCAGCACTATTAACTGATTCATTTTGAAATTTTTTTTTTCCCATGACAGTATCCCTTTAAGGGGCAGTTTTATAAAGTGTCGAAAAGTCAATTCAAATTCGAATTTTCGAGTGTCAAAATTCACAAATTTTAATTTTAATCCCCCAATTCGAAAGTGAGATTTATCACTCCTCGACCATGGAAACAGTCCTAATTCGAAATATTCGGCACCTAAAACCTGCCGAGTTCATGTACAAGTCAATGGCAGAGGTCCGTTGATTAGTCAATGGGCGAATAAATTCGGCAGGCATGAATCTGCTGTGAATTTCCAGGTTTTGCCACCAGTGAATAAACTTGCGAAACTGTGGCAAGAATTTGCTGCACCCTTAAAATTGTCACACGTCAAAATTATTCGGACGACCATTGACTTTAATGCATTTGGACAAAATTGTCACTCGTATAAATATTGACGCTCACATCAAAACGGTCACGCGTCAAAGTTATTTCGATGCCCATTGACTTCAATTAGTTTCTTGAATTTTTCTCCATTTCTCGATTTTTTGGGGTAAATTCGCAGAGAAATAGATTCGCCCATCACTGCCTTAAGCATAGAGGCGGGGCCAGCAATTACTTTCACTTTCCATTCAGCACTTCCTACATGTCACTGCTCTCCCCACATTCCCCCCAATCTCTTCACCATTTAATTGTGTAACCAGGACATGGGGATGGACATCAGGTCCCCCATTCTGGTGCACAAACAAGATTCTGAGATGATACAAGTCTTGTCTTAATAACAGTGTCCAAAAAATGGCTCCTGCCTCCTTGTTATAATTATGAATTCCCAGACTGATTATTCAAATAATTTATACAGTGTAATTAAAGTTACATTTTTCTTGACTAACATGATAAAATAGTATTTGGAACATTTTTTTGGGGTGACAGGTCAACTTTAATAGCCTTCCTGACATTCGAGTTTTTTTCTCAGGAGAAAAACTTGATTCTTATGAATAGAATACGAATCAAATATGATTAGAATTTTCGGGTTGGAACCATTCGATCGAATATTAGACATTCTAATTTTTTTTAAATAACCTCCCAGCTGAATTGTGAGCATATTCGAATAAAAAAAAAATGAATTAATTATCAGAAATTTGACCTTTGATAAATGGGCCTCTAAATGTCGCTTTGTACAGAAAGCCATAAACGAGCAATAATACTAATATACGGGGTGGCATAGGGTTACCAAGGACTATCTGTAATAAAATGACCTGGTGGTCTAGTGGTGCGGCGGCATGGACGGCCGCCGCACTCCTGTTCCGGCCTCCAGCGCCGGCGCCATCTTGGTTCTCTAGGGCGCGCGCGGCGCTTAAAGGTACAGGCGCGCTGGCGCAATTACGCCAGCGCGCATTGGGCATGTTTTGGCGCGAAATTTGGAGGTATTTAAGGCCCATTCTTACTCCCAGCCAGTGCCCGTGATAGAATCTTGATTCTAGTGGTTCCTGAAGCCTTGTGCTGTCTGTTCCTGTGAAATTTGTATCTGTTATTCCGGTTTTGATCCCTGCCTGTTCCTGACTATTCTGATATCCGAATCCTGACCTTTGCCTGCATCTCGACTACTCTTTCTGCCTGACCCCATCTGTTTGATTACCCGGTTTGACCCTTGCCTGCCTAACGATTCTGATATCCGCCTGCCTGTCTGACGATTCTCTTGCCTGCTCCATTTGTACCGTGACCTTCGGCCCAAAAGACTATTTACCTGCTGTGCCCCTCTGCTAGCCAGAACATCTCACCTTGTACCCCTCGTTAAGTCCAGGTGGCACCCAAATAAGCTGAGGGCTCCTCCCGAAGCCAAACGGTGGTCACACTACTGGTGAAGCCGAGCCGAGACCAGGGTACTTGGCACCTGTTCTGGTGTTGGGTGCTGGTCGTGACACTATCACTGTTGGCTGCAGTGCTGGGTATGGTTCTGAGACCAACTGTAGGTAAATTGACTTCTGGATGTGTTCCTATGGGTTACTAGAACTGTAGCAAGAGGTAAAGGGTTAATATATGAAAGGAAAGAAGAGAAGGAGGAAAGAAGAGACATCACTAGCACATCTCAGCAGTTAGAGAATAATAAGAAAAGTTTAGTCTGGAATTGTTTGATGGCACTTATGAACAAGGTGGAATTACTGAACAACGGAGGCAAATGCACAGATTCGTTGAAGTGCACTTAGACCTAATAGACTTCTGCCCCTTTAGTCGTATGTCTTTGTTGTCTGTAATTAAGAACTCAGTCGGAGAGGGCAGGTTTCTGCGTCTGGGTTCCTGCTTCTATCAAGAAAGTTGGTCAATCTTCTGCTCCATATCACGAGCATCATAGAAACGTTCCACCGTACGGATCAGGCTCAAATTTAGCAATGAGAATGTAACATACACAACATTTGGTAGTGCTCCAACCCAAACTCAGATTTCCAAATGTAGGGAAGTGTAAAATAGCCACCCCTAGTATTATTGGCAGGCAGTCCCTCAGTGTTATGGACACCTAACTGGATCCTAAAATACAGTTGGGAGGGGTACTGTTTGCTCTTCCTGCTTTAAGCTATGCCCCTTGTTGTTTCTCACAGTGACCAGTAGATGACATTGTGCTAGAGTATAAAAGACTCTGAAGCCATGCTTTCAGTGTCCATCTTGTGCTGGCTCTAGCCTGAGCAGGAGGCAGAGATCGAGTGGAACCTAGACAGGTCAGGTCTAGTAAGAATAGGCTACTCACCTTTATAGGTACCTCTAGGAGTGACAGACAGTCAGATTATTTATCTGAGCATCTTGAGGCTCCTACGAGGATTGTAGTGGGATTAAGATCCCAGGGTACTCATTGCCCAGAAGTAGGGACTAAGTGTACAGACCTAGGGTAGATAGATTCCCCTCAGGTTCCACTTAGGGAAAAGGCTGAAAGCTGGGTGTACCTCCTCAAAGCTGCATGTATTGTTCCTATCTCTGAGGAGAATCATACTGACCAAAGGTGTTGTGAGTACTGCCTATTCAATGTATTGTATGAACCTGAAAATGTTCTGGTTTATGTACTCTCCACTGAGGATTGTATATTGTGCTCAATAAATCTGTTCTATGGTTAAGTTATAAGAACCACTGGCGTCCAATTATTTGCTCCCTGAATACAGTTACAGTTGCACTACACCCTGCTTCCACATCGCTGCAAAGACTCACTCCCTAAGATTTTAGGGTCTCATCCGGAGCATATGTACTGGGAGTGAAGCTTATAGTAGAGTAAGGTGCACTCAAAGTACTATAGCGCTACACAAACAATAATGTTCACATTCAAGGGAATAATTATTATGCTTTTATGCGCTCACCCAATTACTAGGCAGGTTCAGGTGCTCATGCATCGATCTCTTGCTTGAAACAACCGTTCACTAAATCATAATATTATTACAGGTCAATCACCGCTCCGAATTGGTGGACCCGGTGCAGCGCCCCCGAAGTGGAGACAAATCAATCTACAGAAAGTAGCGTGCACTCCATGGATTCTCGACATGAAGGTTAAAACAGCTTTATTTTCACAAAAAAAAAGCAAATGTATTAGTGAAATAAAACTGTTTTAACCTTCAGCGCTGTCTGAGAGTCCATGGAGTGCACAATACTTTCTGTAGACTCATTTTTGGGGCACATTATCTTAATCCTGATCTTTAGGTGCATTAATAAACATTTGCCATGTTACTAGAGAGTTTTGACCTTGCGGTCCTATATTTTCAGAGGTTAAGCCCAATGATGGTCATTTTGGTCAAATTACTGTAGAACAATTCGATACCAAGAAGCAGGTATAAAGCATCTGAGAAATCTTCCCTAAACTGCACCTCCACATTGGAAATAAGTACGACTACACCTGAGAAATGTTTCCATTATAATGAATGCTCTGGAACACCCTTAACATAAAACCATTAAACCATCAGCTTGTCCTGCCTTTGTAAATAAAGGATCCACCAAATGTTATCTACATTTCACTATAGTTTATATAAACAAGTTGCTGTGTAGCCATGGGGCAGCCATTCAAGCACAGGATACACAGTAGATAACAGATAAGTACTACTATAGTTTATATAAACAAGCTGCTGTGTAGCCATGGGAGCAGCCATTCAAGCACAGGATACACAGTAGATAACAGATAAGTACTACTATAGTTTACATAAACAAGCTGCTGTGTAGCCATGGGGGCAGCCATTCAAGCACAGGATACACAGTAGATAACAGATAAGTACTACTATAGTTTATATAAACAAGCTGCTGTGTAGCCATGGGGGCAGCCATTTAAGCAGAGGATACACAGTAGATAACAGATAAGTACTACTATAGTTTATATAAACAAGCTGCTGTGTAGCCATGGGGGCAGCCATTCAAGCACAGGATACACAGTAGATAACAGATAAGTACTACTATAGTTTACATAAACAAGCTGCTGTGTAGCCATGGGGGCAGCCATTCAAGCACAGGATACACAGTAGATAACAGATAAGTACTACTATAGTTTATATAAAAAAGTTGCTGTGTAGCAATGGGGACAGCCATTCAAGCACAGGATACACAGTAGATAACAGATAAGTACTACTATAGTTTACATAAACAAGCTGCTGTGTAGCCATGGGGGCAGCCATTCAAGCACAGGATACACAGTAGATAACAGATAAGTACTACTATAGTTTATATAAACAAGCTGCTGTGTAGCCATAGGGCAGCCATTCAAGCACAGGATACACAGTAGATAACAGATAAGTACTACTATAGTTTATATAAACAAGTTGCTGTGTAGCAATGGGGACAGCCATTCAAGCACAGGATACACAGTAGATAACAGATAAGTACTACTATAGTTTACATAAACAAGCTGCTGTGTAGCCATGGGGCAGCCATTCAAGCACAGGATACACAGTAGATAACAGATAAGTACTACTATAGTTTATATAAACAAACTGCTGTGTAGCCATGGGGGCAGCCATTCAAGCACAGGATACACAGTAGATAACAGATAAGTACTACTATAGTTTATATAAACAAGCTGCTGTGTTGCCATGGGGGCAGCCATTCAAGCACAGGATACACAGTAGATAACAGATAAGTACTACTATAGTTTATATAAACAAGCTGCTGTGTAGCAATGGGAGTAGCCATTCCAAGGAGAAAAGGCTCAGATAGCAGATAAGCTCTTTATTAGTGGAGTTTTCTGTTATCCACTATTTAACCTGTGCCTATATACTGTATATATAGCTTTTTTTCAATATCCACCATTCATTCATTACTTTAAAACAATTTAATTTGTTGGTGTTACTGTTCCTTTAACTTTGTGACCTCTGTAATTTAAGATTGCTGCACTTGTGTTATACTTTATTACAAGCTGGTTTATTGTACCTTGGAGGGGGTCTTCAATATGTGGCTTCATCTTGTTTTTATGGGGTTCAGGAATACAGATCTTAATGTAAAACAGGGGTCCCCAACCTTTTTCACCAGAGAGCAACATTCAGATGTAAAAAGAGTTGGGGAGCAACACAAGCATGAGAATTGTTCCTGGATGGTGCTAAATAAGAGCTATGATTGACTATTGGTAGCCCCTATGTTGACTGGCAGACTACAGGAGGCTCTGTTTAGTAAGATACCTGGTTTTTATGCACCAAAACTTGCCTCTAAGTCTGGAATTCAAAAATAAGCACCTGCTCTGAGGCAACTGAGAGCATCATCCGAGGGGCTGGGGAGCAACATGTTACTCACGAGCTACTGGTTGGGGATCACTGATGTAAAACAATAAAATCTGGGTTTTATTACAGCTATCACTGATTGATTTTTGTGATGATTAAATGGTTCATGGGATTATACTTTACTGGGCATAGATACAATTTTGTGCAATGTATGCGTTTAAGTTGTATCTACCGTTTGCTTTCCCAGTGTGAATCACACACCACCTTTCTCCATGCTAGTATCTGTGAAACAATTGGCACATGTGCAAAATAGTGGGGTGCAACAAGCTGTTTGCATAGTACAATGCTGCCTTCATCTACCTCTGGCCTGACAGCTGGATACTACATTGGTTATCAAGGCTGGTCCTATCAAATGTGGGGCCCAATTGGGACCATGTTGGCGGGGCCCCTAGACAAAGTGTTGCTGGCTACTGACACACCAAGGATTTAGGAAAATAAGGGCATACAGGCACAAAATAGAAAGGAAAGGGGCAGACAAGGTAAGAGAGTGAGAGGGATGAAATAGGGGCACATAATAGGGGCACACAGGGTAAGAGAGAGAGGGAGGAAATAGGAGAGTGGACTGGGCCAATTAGTTTAGGGCAGGCTGGGCCGATTCAGCTTGGGAGCAGGCTTGGTTGGATTGGGGGCAGGCAGGGCCTATCAAGGTTGGAGGAAAGCTGGGCCTATGAGAGTTGGGGGCGAGCTAGACCTATGGAGTTGGGGGATAGGCTGGTTTATCAGAGTTGGGGGTGGGCTGGACCTATGGATTTGGGGATGGGCTGGACTCTCAAAGTTGGGGGCAGGCCAGGCAGCATCATGTGCTGGTGGAAATATTATCTGTGCTGCCCTCTGGTGCGGGCCCCCAGAGGTGCGGGGCCCTATTGGGCCCAATTGGTCCAATAGGCCTAAGGCCGGCCCTGTTGGTTATAGAGCCCTGAGTGACTGCACAGATCATTCATCCTAAAGGCCAACTCTGAATGGAACAGTTTACCCCATTGCTGCCTCAATGATGAATCAGATGAAAACGGCAGTACAGGCAATATCACAACTAAAAACATTTGAGCTCATTAATGAGTGGCCAACACTCCTGAAACTTCTCCAGCAAAGCCTATGGTCGGGCAGATCCCAAGTGATACAATCTTCTTGATCTCCACTAAACTTTTAATAGGGATTAGTGATGGGCGAATTTATTTGGCAGGTGCGAATTGATGGCGAATTTGCGCGATTTGCCGTCGGCAAAAAAAATTGCGAAACGCCCAGAAAAATTCGCTGGCGAAAATTCGCCATCATCAAAAAAATTTCGGAAAAAAACAGACGCCGCAGTCGAAAAAAATGGGCGCCTACATTGAAAAAACGGGGCCGACACAGTTTTGCAAATTTTTCGGCAAAGCGAAATGGCGCAAATTCGCCCATCATTAATAGGAATACATTGCCTTTTCATTAGGTGACAGCCAGTGGCCTCATAGTAGCCATATTCTTTCACTGACAATCTTAAGAGGTAGTTTCTACAGCTCATCCTCTAGTTGGATATTTTCTACAGCTTTCTACAGCTCATCCTCCATTTGGACATGTTCTACAGCTCATCCTCCAGTTGGACATGTTCTACAGTTCATCCTCCATTTGGACATGTTCTACAGCTTATTCTCCAAATGGATAAGTTCTACAGCTCATCCTCCGGTTGGATATGTTCTACAGCTAATCCTCCAGTTGGATAAGTTCTACAGCTTATCCTCCGGTTGGATATGTTCTACAGCTCATCCTCCAGTTGGATATGTTCCACAGCTTTCTGCAGCTCATCCTCCAGTTGGATATATTCTACAGCTTATTCTCCAAATGGATAAGTTCTACAGCTCATCCTCCGGTTGGATAGGTTCTACAGCTCATCCTCCAGTTGGATATGTTCCACAGCTTTCTGCAGCTCATCCTCCAGTTGGATATATTCTACAGCTTATTCTCCAAATGGATAAGTTCTACAGCTCATCCTCCGGTTGGATATGTTCTACAGCTCATCCTCCAGTTGGATATGTTCCACAGCTTTCTACAGCTCATCCTCTAGTTGGATATATTCTACAGCTTATTCTCCAATTGGATAAGTTCTACAGCTCATACTCCAGTTGGACATGTTCTACAGCTCATCCTCCAGTTGGATATGTTCCACAGCTTTCTACAGCTCATCCTCCAGTTGGATATGTTCCACAGCTTTCTACAGCTCATCCTCCAGTTGGATATGTTCTACAGCTCATCCTCCAGTTGGATATGTTCTACAGCTCATCCTCCAGTTGGATATGTTCTACAGCTTATTCTCCAGTTGGATATGTTCTACAGCTCTTCCTCCGGTTGGATATGTGCCAAATAGATCATGCAATACTCTGCTGTCTCTTCTCTGTTTGTACATGAGGTTTTGCCAGAGTGAGTCTAGCCACATTTCCCTTCCACTTCCTTTCAGATCCGCTTGTTTGGTCCAATAAGTCTATCAAATGTTTATTGGCCAATCAGAACCATTATGGAGGCATTAAAACCCATTACTCGATCCATTTATAAAGACAATGCCTCATTTCTAAACACACTATTCCCCACTCTTATTCATATCTACTTTGATTTATAATTTCCTTTTAATAAATTAATTTTAATTCATCTCTTTAATTACCTTTAAATGCCAACTACATCACCTAAGAAGGGCTAGAATTTAAAAAAAAAACAAAAAAAAAACAAAAACCCACAAGAAGAGTTTCCAGATGAATAAATACACTAATATTCATGCCTCATCTTTGGAGCTTTCCTTAAATTCATTTGAGGATAAAAGAGAGGCAGAGAGGATACACATCTTGAAGTGATTATACCTCTCCGTTGGTTCGCCGACAGATCTGATATGATCATTTCACTCTTTACATCAAGCATCGCAAGTTACTATACTTGGAAAAAGGTCTTTTAAGGTCAGGCCATTTGTTCCCGAAAAAACAATGCCCAATGCTTTCATTTATCTAACAAAAGCTTGTTGCTCCTGAACAAACTCTTTCAAAATTGATAAGAAAAGTTAAAAGTGCCTGGAGAAAAATGCAGAGATTCTGTCTGGAAATATTTATATATAGAATGTTCCATAGCCCTTTAATAAATATTATTATTCTTAATACTATTGTTAGAGGGGGAATTGTTGCTTTAAGAGATCTGGGGGGAAGGAATGAATCTTAAGCAGAGAGAGAGAGAGAGAGAGAGAGAGAGAGAGAGAGAGAGAGAGAGAGAGAGAGAGAGAGAGAGAAAAATGGATGCCTTTCCTTTTACTAAATGTAAAATTCATTAGGCTTGTAAAATATTTACCAGGCAAACATGAAAACCAGTTAAAAACAGACAATCGAGTCGTCCCAAAACTGTACAGGTTCTTTCTCTCTTCTCACTTCGATAGTGTGAGTGAACATTCCCCCGTTTCCACCCCAGTTTAATTCCTTTAAATAAACCGTAGGCTGTGAAAAAAAAAAATCAAGAACGAGGAGAGAGAGAGAGAGAGAGACAGAGACGCTGGAGTTTATCATCTAGAATTCACTGCTAATTGAAAATGTTGGGCAAAATATGTCGCTTCGTAGCCTGAGAAAAGAGTTCAAGCTTTCATTGAGAGGCTCAAGATTTGTCCCCCCTTTCGTTTCTTCTTCTACTTGTCTTGAAGTCGGGAAAGCTGAGATCAAAGATCAATGCAATTGATAGAGACTGGTCTGGCACATGATTCTGATGGTGTGTGAACCTCTCGCTGGAAGGGGTCGCTGACTCCTCATCCATATGCTGCTCTCTGTTTACTGCAATGTTTTTTGCATGTTACTGTGCTCTCCGGACTAACGTGAAGGTAAGGGGGGGACACGTCACATTGGGTTTATTCACAGCTGCAGAAAATGTCTTCCTTGTCTACTACTTTCCTCGGCACAGGTGGTTGAGCTTGTTGCTTTAGGGTTATGCTTGTTGGGATGATGTAGAGATCTGAGACTTGACGGAATCCAGTGTGAGTGGAAGAATTAATTAAAAAAAAAAAAAATAGAAAAAAAAATGTCGCTTTATATAATCAGGCCGTAGCAATAAGCTGTTATAGTTGTTGTTATTATTCTGGCATTCGTTTACTATTATTACTATAATAAATAGTGATAGGCAAATAAATTCGCATGGCGAGAATTAGTGGCGAATTTCTGCGTTTCGCTGCCGGCAAATAAATTCACGAAACTTCTGGGAAAATTACCCAGCAAAAATTCGCTGGCTTCAAAAAAATTTGGAAAAGTCGCTTGCATCAACACTATTCGGACTAGGGATGCGCCGAATCCAGGATTCGGTTCGGGATTTGGCCTTTTCAGCAGTGGCGTAACTAGTTGTTACTGGGCCCCATAGCAAATTCAATTTAGGGCCCCAAAATATTTATAAGTTGGCCTATTTTACCAAGATATATTAAAATTGCTAATTAATTAGGGTCTCACTGGGCCCCCTACACTCCTGGGCCCCCCTGCAACCGCAGGGTCTGCTTCCTCTATAGTTACGCCCCTGCTTTTCAGAATGATTCGGATTCGATGGAATCCTTCTACCCAGCTGTACCGAATCCTTATTTACATATGCAAATTAGAGGGAGGGAAATCACATGACATTTTGCCACAAAACAAGGAAGTAAAAATGGTTTTCCCCTTCCTACCCCTAATTTGCATATGCAAATTAGGATTCGGATTTTGGTTCGGTATTCGGCTTAATCTTTCGCGAAGGATTTGGGGGTTCGGCCGAATCCAAAATATTGGATTTGGTGCATCCCTAATTCGGACACCCATTGACTTTAACGTCGGCGCCTGGACGCGCGTTTAATATCGATGCGAGCGTCAACTTTCAAGTTTCACCATTATTTTGTGAATTTTACACCGTTTTGTGAATCTTGTGAATTTTTCAGCGGAGCTAAATGGGAGAAATTCACCCCTCGCTGATAATAACGGTACACCATTCATTTTTTTAAGATGGGGGGGATGATAAAATTAAACCGTTAATGGGCACGTGAACTGTTTCAACTTCTTTCCTGATGCTGCTTATTGCCTAAGCGAGAGGGAATTAAATAATATATTTCTGGACAGTCAGCCCCAGCTTGAGCCTTATTTATATGAGGATATTTAGATTGTTTGCAGTCCCTTCTATTCCTCCAGGGGTTGCAGTGAAGGCGACACTCGCTGACGGAAAGCAACTGTCACATTGAACTCAGAGGGAGCACTTGGCAGCTATTCGAGTGGGTGACCCATGGGGATTCCACTTGTATAATTCAGCAGAACTCTAAACATAACATATCAGCTGGATTCATCCAAACCAGACACATTCTTCTGTTTAGGTACAATATAGAGATTTGCCTCATCTTTATTGCTGTAATAAATAAATCTATAGGAGGGATCAGTTGTTGCAATGGGGAAAGCCTGGGGCAGAAGCTGATTATTTATTGGACTATATATGGATTATACTGTATATGGATTATATTCATCTTCTACGGTTTATAATTATTATAATAGACCATTAACCATAACCGGTACACTATACCCATAGAAACATTGCTTTGGGATATCCTCATTTGTAATGAGTGTTTGGGGTCGATTAGTATTAAAAGTGATTTTTATGTAATTGTAATAATTCTAAGAACTCGTCTAATCATTTATCTCAACTAATCAACAATGGCTGTGGGGTCTGATGTATGGTATTTGTGTTACTGTGTCTTGGTGTCACGGCCGGCACCCAATACCAGAACAAGTGCCAAGTACCCTGGTCTCGGCTCGGCTTCACCAGTAGTGTGACCACCGTTGGGCTTCGGGAGGAGCCCTCAGCTTACTTGGGTGCCACCTGGACTTAACGAGGGGTACAAGGCGAGATGTTCTGGCTGGCAAAGAAGCACGGCTGTTAGCAAAGTCTTTTGGGCCGAAGGTCACGGTACAAAAGGATTAGGCAGGCGGATGGTCAGACAGGCTGGGTCGAGGCAGGCAAGGGTCAAAACCAGGTTAATCAATCAGAAGGGTTAAAGCAGGAGAGTGGTCGAGATTCAGGCACAGGTCAGGATACAGAATGGAGAGTCGTCAGGAAACAGGCAGGGGTCAAACCGGAATACAGAATACAGAATTCAGGCAAACAGATAGCACAAGGCTTCAGGAACCACAAGGAGCAAGATCCTGTCACGGCCCTGGCTGGGGGTCAGAATGGGCCTTAAATACTGTCCAGGTTCGCTCCAAAACGTGCGCATATTCGAGCCAATGCTCGCTGGCGCAATCACGCCAGCGCGCCTGTACCTAAGAGGTGCGCACACTAAGAATCAAAATGGCGCCTAGAAAACACGCGGCGGGTGTCCCCGCCGGTGGAGCGGCGGGCGACCCCGCCGTGCAGGTAATTTTATTACACTTGGGCTGCGACTGCAGAGGTCCTTTGGGGTGAAATTTAGAGAAGATTACTTCACGGAAAATTATAGCTGAAAAACAGTTGAAACGCTGCAGGTAGGACATCCCTAATTAAAGTATTTTTTAACCAAAACTTATTGCATTAAGAGGTTCCCTGTATAACTCAGCCTGCAGCCTTGTGCCTTTATATGGTCACAGAACAACCCCTCAGTGACTTCTAATATCCTTATCATTTACAGTAGGGGGTACATTATCCCTTATAATACATGAGTGATACTCAGAGTTCCCTGTATAACTCAGCCTGCAGCCTTGTGTCTTTATATGGTCACAGAACAACCCCTCAGTGACTTCTAATATCCTTATCATTTACAGTAGGGGGTATATTATCCCTTATTATACATGAGTGATACTCAGAGTTCCCTGTATAACTCAGCCTGCAGCCTTGTGTCTTTATATGGTCACAGAACAACCCCTCAGTGACTTCTAATATCCTTATCATTTACAGTAGGGGGTACATTATCCCTTAAAATACATGAGTGATACTCAGAGTTCCCTGTATAACTCAGCCTGCAGCCTTGTGCCTTTATATGGTCACAGAACAACCCCTCAGTGACTTCTAATATCCTTATCATTTACAGTAGGGGGTACATTATCCCTTATAATACATGAGTGATACTCAGAGTTCCTGTATAACTCAGCCTGCAGCCTTGTGCCTTTATATGGTCACAGAACAACCCCTCAGTGACTTCTAATATCCTTATCATTTACAGTAGGGGGTACATTATCCCTTATAATACATGAGTGATACTCAGAGTTCCCTGTATAACTCAGCCTGCAGCCTTGTGCCTTTATATGGTCACAGAACAGCCCCTCAGTGACGTCTAATATCCTTATCATTTACAGTAGGGGGTACATTATCCCTTATAATACATGAGTGATACTCAGAGTTCCCTGTATAACTCAGCCTGCAGCCTTGTGCCTTTATATGGTCACAGAACAGCCCCTCAGTGACGTCTAATATCCTTATCATTTACAGTAGGGGGTACATTATCCCTTATAATACATGAGTGATACTCAGAGTTCCCTGTATAACTCAGCCTGCAGCCTTGTGCCTTTATATGGTCACTGAACAACCCCTCAGTGACTTCTAATATCCTTATCATTTACAGTAGGGGGTACATTATTACCAGTGTCAGACTGGGCCGGCAGGATACCAGGAAAAAACCCGGTGGGCCCTGATCAGACCGACGCTGATTATTACCTATATTATCATTATGGTTCTGCAGATGAAATATATATATATATATACAGCTCAATGGGCGAATGAAACACAAGATACCTCTGGTAAGAAACATATGTTTAAACGATTCCCTCCTACACAGCTGACTGCTGATACACTTCACCTCCGGAGATTTCTCTTGTTAATCAATACTCTAGTCCTCCTACGTTGTCCATGTGGCTGCTGTTAGCCCCCGACATCTTAATCCTCCCTAGGCAGGATTTTATCATTAATTTATATTACTGTCTTCTCGATAATCAGCATTGAGTAAGATCCCTGCCTTTTAGCTGGTGCATTTTCTTTAGTGTAAATTAAGCATTTATTTCTAAGGACAGAGCTAAGGAATATATATATATATATATATATATATATATATATATATATATATATAAGCACAGGTTTAGTTTAGAACAGTGTCATGTTAATTTTTGCTTTTTCTGTAAGATTTGTTTTAGTCTGTCCCCATTGATACTCTATTCCTAACTGTCATATGTACCCCGACTTCTGACAAATTGGCTTTACCCATGGGGGGGGGGGGTTTACAAATTTTAATAGTGTAGCGCTATAATAAACTGAATTTACTTTGGTCGGTTTTAGCTACTATCAGTGTGGGGTAATACCACAAGTGAGGCCCTCTCTCTCAGGGGTAAGCCCTCGCAACGGGGTGGAGGCAGGGTGTAGTGCAACTGTAACCAGGTGCAATCGCACAATAAATGGGCGCCAGTAGTTCTTTAATGCTTAACCAGAACTGTATATTTATTTAACATAGCTCAGATCCACAAAGGAGATAGATAGCATAAAGGAAGCAAATACTCACAGCACCATGCGTTGGGCTGGATCCCTACAGGCAAGGGTTCATTTCAGCAGAAGTAATAGTAATGTTGAAGGTACAACCAGCTTTCAGGATCTCTTTATTTGGCATCTAAGGGAATTCCTATCATCCCTAGTCTCAACTCTTTGTCCCTACTTCTGGGCTATTAGTATCTGGGATCTTAATCCCTCTAATGTCTCCTCATTGGAGCTTTGAGCTGCTCAACTACCTAAGCTATCTATCACTCCTAGAGTGATCTATCACAGAGTACTGCTATCTATTTACTAGGGCCAATGCTCCTAGGATCACAATACCCATTCCCTTCCAGCCTGCTTGGTTGGGCTAAAGTAATGGACCCAGACCTCATGGTTCCCAAGACCTTTATACTGCTGCACAGTGCCATCTGGTGTACACTGTGAGAACTACAGGGGTTACATAAGCACAAGGTCCCCATAAGGACCCACTTAGGCGTCCATATTACTAGGGATGTGCCTGTCAATAATGTGTAAGGGTGTCTAAATTTTCATATTCCTACAATAGGATATTAATTCCAAGGACCATCAAGCTTCGCAGTTGGTAGAGATGCTTTAATGTCTTCAGTTGCAATTGAATGCCAGGCTCAATAGTGATCACAGTTCACACGTGCTTTTCTGCACAAGATGGATAAGGATGTTTCTAATTCAGAGGTTATTGGGGTTTATTGTTATGAGCTAAGGGGGCCCAGCCTGAAGGCCAATTAGGGGGAGATTTGGGGTGAGTGATTATTTGTACCCTGGGTACCCCTGGAACTATAGCAGGGTGACACCCCAATGTTTCTATATATCTGTAACTTTGTTATGAGCTAAGGGGGCCCAGTCTGAAGGCCAGTTAGGGGGAGATTTGGGGTGAGTGATTATTTGTGCCCTGGGTACCCCTGGAACTATAGCAGGGTGACACCCCAATGTTTCTATATATCTGTAACCTTGTTATGAGCTAAGGGGTCCCAGTCTGAAGGTCAGTTAGGGGGAGATTTGGGGTGAGTGTTTATTTGTGCCCTGGGTACCCCTGGAACTATAGCAGAGTGACACCCCAATGTTTCTATATATCTGTAACCTTGTTATGAGCTAAGGGGGCCAGTCTGAAGTCCATTTGGAGGGAGGACACACTTCAGGCAGGTGAATAAGATGAAGGGGGTCTGATATTTCTCTTTTGCTAGGGGACATGGCAATGCTGTTATGCCCCTATTTGTAACCTTGTCATGAATTAAGGAGTCTCAATATAAAGTAAAGATTAGTTGAGATTTGTGAGTGCTTAATTGCCAGCAAATCAGTCAGCAGCCAAACTAAAAGCTATAAGGCCCGTATCACACTTGCCAGTGGGCACAGTGTCAGTTTGTTGAGAGGCAAAGGATAAGGAACTCTGAACAATGATCCTGTCTATAAAGGGAAGGGGATGAAGTTCAGCTAAATAATAAAAAATATTTTGAATCAGTGCTTTAAAATTCCCAAAAATTAGGACAATTTGGATTATACTTACATTAAAAGAATAGGCAGAATACACGTTTAGCCGTTTCAACACAAGCTAAGCTTATTTTTTAGCAGAGTTGTTGTTATGTTTACACTGACCCATTAATAACTCAAGTTCAAAGTTCCAATACCATAAAAAGTCAGCAGATGGCACACGGCAGCAGTTTTATACCTGCAGTCCCCGGGTGACCTTCCTTAAAGGGCATCAAAAAGAATGAATGGATGGGCACCTCTTCAGAATTTTGCTTTTTACATTTGTTTTCCATTTTTAGTGGTTTCTAATAAATTAGCGGATTTAGACTGCTAATACCAGACTTTAAGATCAGAGTGTCAACGACCCTATTTCCAGGGTTGGATTGAGAAAGCAAAGACACTGGGAAAAAACCTTGTGAGCCCTGTCGACCCAGATCTGCCTCATACTGTGGGCTTAGAGGGAGCAAGGAAGATTGATTTTGTCAGAGCTTGTGTTGGGGGGGCTTGTGATTGGTGGGACGGGTGGGAGGCCCTGAGGTGGCCTCCCCGGTGAGCCCCACATACCTCAGTCTGACACTTTCTGTGCACTTTCTGTTTAGTTAGGCAGCCTAATATTAGCAGTCTAAAAGTGCAAAGTTTCAATCAATTTTTTGGATTTAGATCTCCTGAAAGGAATACTGTCATGGGAAAAAAAAAATTTTTCAAAATGAATCAGTTAATAGCGCTGCTCCAGCAAAATTCTGAGCTTAAATCCATTTCTCAAAAGAGCAAACATATTTTTTTATATTCAATTTTGAAATTTGACATGGGGCTAGACATATAGTCAATTTCCCAGCTGCCCCAAGTCATGTGACTTGTGCTCTGATAAACTTCAATCACTCTTTACTGCTGTACTGCAAGTTGGAGTGATATCACCCCTCCCTTTTTCCCCCAGCAGCCAAACAACAGAACAATGGGAAGGTAACCAGATAGCAGCTCCCTAACACAAGATAACAGCTGCCTGGCAGATCTAAGAACAACACTCAATAGTAAAATCCCATGTCTCACTGATACACATTCAGTTACATTGAGAAGGAAAAACAGCAGCCTGCCAGAAAGCAGTTCCATCCTAAAGTGCAGGCACAAGTCACATGACCAGGGGCAGCTGGGAAATTGACAAAATGTCTAGCCCCATGTCAGATTTCGATATTGAATATAAAAAAATCAGTTTGCTCTTTTGAGAAATGGATTTCAGTGCAGAATTCTGCTGGAGCAGCACTATTAACTGATGTGTTTTGAAAAAAACATGTTTTCCGATGACAGGATCCCTTTAAATAAAGGAATTAATTATTTAAGTGAGGAGCACAGTTTCGGGGGGCTAGGGATAAGTTACTTCGGAAAAATGTAAGTGTCTAAGTTTAACTGTGGTTATATATATCTCTTTTAAAGGACAAGTAAATGTAAAATCGCTCAACACCCCCTCAATGATTCTAATTAAAAACTCTGGAAGGGCTCGAATCTGGGGCTCTGTCTTCTGAGCCTGACACAATTCAAGCCCAGAGACATTTCCCATAGATGCCAATGTCATTTATCTGACATTTTCGGCCAGTGCTAAGTAAATGAGAGAGAGCCTAGCCATTTCTATTGATCTGCAATATCCTGTCTATGTTACATTCCTATCTGTATCCTGTTATTAGTTTAACGATTTGCCCATTTTTATGGCGTGCTCGCTATTACAAACCAGCCTTGTTGTAAGTTTGAGCGCATGCAATTTGCCAGCAGCTTGGGGAAAGCATCTCACATTGATTTTTCTCCTACAATTCAACATTTTGCAATAAGAGTTTTTTTTAATGTTCTGCAAAAAAAATAAATGCCCAAGGGCAACAGAACTTTAAATAAAGTATGAACAGAATTTAAGAGATAGCAGCTTTTCATGTCAGACCATCTGTCTCTTCATTATTTTATTTGCTGAGCTTGCATTTATAAACTGTACAAATACAAAGTGCCAAAATGGATGCAACATGGAGTGTATTGATGCTATTGAGAATGGTACCTGTGTTTAGGACGTAAAGTTTAGGCAGCAAGAGGGCATATTTACAACAGTGACAAGCTGGGGTGGTGTAGTTGTATACAGCATTGGACCCACGGCCCCCCTCCACCTCTCCCTCTGCCCCCCGTACCCCCGCAAGTGCATATCTATTCTCTCTGCTCTTCGTGATTGAGGGAAGTTCAGGGAGCTCACAGACGCCATCTTCTACCACACAATCTTCTTCCTGCTTTGCCCGGCGTTTTGGCGCATGCGCAGTAGGAGCATTTCGCCTATACGGATCTACTGCGCATGCGCCAAAAGTCACAACGTTTTCCGATTTCACTTTGTGACTTTTGGTCACACAGTAGATCCGTACTGGCGAAATGCTCCTACTGCGCATGCGCCGGTCAAAGCAGGAAGAAGATCGCTTGGAAGAAGATGGCGTCGGTGAACTCCATAGACTGGACCTGCGCAGAAGGGTAAGTAACAAGTTAGGGGCATTTGCCCAGCGGGACGGGTAGGCCAGGGGGGAGGAGGGAGGGGAAGCAACACAGGGGAGGGGGGAGGATTTTTGCGCCCACTGGGTTTCCTTCTCCTTTAAAGAATTGGAGGTGAGTGTCAGGCCAAACCTCTGGGGCTTATTTATACTGTATACTTGTCCATGCCCCACCACCTTCTATTGACACTAGAGAAGGCCACGTTGGGTGCAGATATACAAATTAATGATGGAACAGTGGGTTGGGTTACTTTCAGGTCAGGATAAGGTGGGTGCAGGTCAAGGTTTGCACTGTGTTCATAATTGGGCATTTGTATCTCTGACGCGGATCATCATTGGTGACCAATCCAGCATTCTGGGCTCATGGAATATAATTCAGAAATAAATATTGCAGATGGGCTTGAACCCCTTGGTTTTACTCTTCAATTCAATCTAGTTATTGGCTAAATGCAACTCTGAACCTGATCGGTGTCAGGGATCACTTGATGAAGAACCTAAAGGATCAGTATCTTCAGGGCCAGATTTACATACCGGGGGCCCCTAGGCTCGCTGCTGTTCGTCACCCCTGTCCCCTGTCCTTCATTTGTGCACATGCTTTACATACTATAATCTATTGTTCCATCTATTTAGCTCCTTTGTTCTTATAGAAATAGGGAATGGCCATGAAATTGGCTAAATGTTTAGCAGCATGAGGGCCCTACGACACCTGTGCCCACTGGGAGTTTTCCTGGTATCCTGGTGGTCCAGTCCGACACTGGGCGCATTGGAAATGTAAAAAACGATTGTATCTCATGATCAGCCCCAGAGCGTCCGAACCAATGTGGGTGTGGTTGGGCTTCATGCCGACCCCTAAAATCCTGCTGCCCTAGGCCCGGGTCTTGGTGGCCTTTCCACAAATCCAGGCCTGAGTATCTTACCTCACTTTAACCCTGAGCTATTCAATACTCAAATGCTTCATGATCTTATGAATGGTCAAGGGAATTACTATGGTTTCTAAAGTGACCAGAACAGAAGGAAAGACCAGTGAATGGTCGTGGTCAAACCCAACTGGGTCAGAGGGTAGGAAGTGTTTATAGAGTCAAGAGTTGAATTAGTGCAAGATAAGAAAAGAGGGGTTTAAAGATCAGGAAAAAGTTCAGAAGTTAAAGCAATGACTGCAAATTTCCAACCTGCAGCCTCCCACCTGGAGGAGATGAAGAACATGAGAAGGTGGACATCCTTTAAACAGAACCGCAAGCTGGATCACCATTAGCTATCGATTGTCTTTCAGTGATTCCTACGATTGGGCACTCTAAATGAGATTAAAGTTACGCACTAACCCACTGCACTTTTGTCTTCTATTCATTGATAAATCTCCTCCTGTATGAGAGACTGACTGATCCACTGCATCAAATATAATATCTGGGGTGCCCTCTTCTGGGCAGCAGATATATCCTGATTCACATCTATCTTTGTAAATGGTCTGAAGAATTTAGAAAATAATTACACTACAGTTATAGAAATAAATGAGCTGTACAACTCCAGGCCTCAAAGGCTTTAAAGGGGAAGCTAATATAACTGTCATTTAATATATTGTATATAGCAGTGGCAATAGTAGCAATTTTAAATATGTTCTTTGATTTTTTGTTTGTACAACTGTTGAAGAAAGGGAGCGATAATCTACCGTCCACATGAAAAATGCCTTAACATACAGCAGTCAGAGAAAAAAACATACAATAGCTTTTATTGTACAGGGCACTGAGACTTTAAGACTTTTCCTGTGCACGACATTTTGGGTAAATTGCAAATTTCCATCCTTTGCACTAATAATTAGGGGGGCTGCAACCTACCATATGACATTACTGGTCTTACATAGGTCCACACTTTTGGCAAAGTTCCTTGACAGATTAGGTGGTTGGACAAATCAGCCCCTGAAGGAACATGGGAGTCAGTGTGGACCAGTTGAGCATGGACCATACTCACTCTCTGATGCTGTCTTGATTGGACTTTCTTGCTTTCTTTATTCAGATATTGACTAGGGAGGCAGTCATTTCGACTTCATGTATTGGCCAATGAGCTGGATGCTGCCTCGATCAAGACTGGCCACGCTGGCAGTTTGTATTATCCGGTGTTTGGCCAGTTGTAGGCTTTATATGTTGCATGCATATATATAGAATGGAGGTAGGTGGCAGTATTCCCAGCACATAACAAATTGAGAGGTAGTTTGGCTGGAGTCAGATGAGGAGCTCTAGGGATAAGGGCCATGAATGTTTTTTTTCTCTTAACATCCGTGGGAACCCCTGTTGCAGGGGAGGCACAGGAGAGTAGGGGGTCCAGTGAGACCCTAATTAATGAACACTTGTAATATATCTTGGTAGAATAGGCCAACTTATCAATATTTTGGGGCCCTAAATTGAATTTGCTGTGGGCCCAGTAACATCTAGGTAGGCCACTGGATGTAAGTGTCCCTTCTCTAAAGCCACATTCATAATAATTATGTCACACTTACACCATCACAAATGCAGAGAGAAAAATGAATACCAGAAAGAAGTCAACATTGATTTATTTGTGTCATTCAAGTTTGTGTTGCTTAGACCCCCACATGGGGAACAGATAGATCTGCTGCTAAATAAATCACTGGAGTCTAGACATGTGTGGCTACTGAATACTTATTCATTCAAATGATAACAGCTACAGACCAAATGCATTAACCTTGTCACTGGTGAAGGAGCGGACGACACCTCGCATGTCCTTATAGCAGATCCTCTAGAAGGTCCATGACTTCTTCTCCAAAATGACTCAATTAACTGACCCTTTTCACTGCAACGTTGACAAGTTTTACTGTCTATAAGGGGCCTCACCACGTTATCAATGCTATTCTTACTGCTGTTTAGTGATGGGCGATTTTATTCGCCAGGCGCGAATTCGCAGCGAATTTTCGCGTTTCGCCGCCAGCGAATAAATTCGCGAAACGCCCGCGAAAATTCGCGGCAAAAATTCGCCGGCGTAAAAAATTTTTTTTCGAAAAAACGGACGCTGGTGTCAAAAAACGGGTGCCGGCGTCAAAAACGGGCGCCGGCGTCGAGAAAACGGGCGCTGGCGTCAAAAACGGGCGCCGGAGTCAAAAACGAGACGCCAGCGCCGTTTCGGGAATTTTTCGCCGAAGCGAAACGGCACAAATTCGCCCATCACTGCTGCTGTTACTTGATGGGTTTTAAATATGCAGCCAGAACAAAGTAACCACTGGCAGGGCATTTAATTAAAGGGGAACTAATAGTCCTAACTAACTTGGCTTCATATTACATAATGTACCAATTCCTCTAGTACACTTGGACATTAGATTCCATCCACAAACACTTTGCCAACCCAACATGTAAAGCTAAAGCTTTAGTAACCTTTAGCAACTACTCAGATCTTTGCTTTTAAACAGGTGACCAGTCAGTGCTACCTGCTGATTGATTGCTATGGATTCCTGGACCTGCTACAGACATTAATTGTATTTTTTCCCAGAGGCGGGCCAGGCCAGCTGAGGAGCCCTAAGCAACCCAGCCAGCCCTCCCACACTTTCCCAATTGCGTCATCACGCATGCGTGGCAATGCGGCGCAGTTCTGCACATGCACGGTGATGCAGAGGGCGTTCACGCATGCGCGGTGACCCATACTGTTCACTTGTGTTCAGTGCCAGGTGAGTCTGGTATAGGGGTAGGCAGAAGAAGTAGCTGCCCAGTTTCCCCCAATCGTTGCACCCTAGGCAGCTGCCTCGTCTGCCTACGCCGTGATCTACAATTGTAACAGTTGAGGAGCAACACAAGCATGAAAAAAGTGGTGCCTGGGGTGCCAAATGAGGGCTGTGATTGGCATTTGTAGCTCATGTGACAGGAGCCTACAGGAGACTATGTTTCCAAAACTTGCCAAGCCTGGAATTCAAAAATAAGCAGCTGCTTTGAGGGAGAAACATCCAAGCAACATGTTACAAGCTTCTGGTTGAGGATCACTGCATTAGGGTATCTGTTGGAAACAAACCAACCAACATGGCATCTACTAGGTTTGCCATCTTGCCAGTAATTAAAGGAACTAAATAAAACTTATAAAGGACCATCATTTTCTCTGGCAAAGGTGCCAGCCCTGGCAACTTCTAACCCTTATTGATGTCTATGCTTTGTACACCACCCCTAAATACCGTTCTACCACACCTAACCTTCATTAAGACTTCTTGACCGTCAGGAGTTTCATGCTCTCACATTATTGTATTCTTCATCGCTGTACTTTTTTAGCTCCACCGCCCCTTTGTAAAACGGAGCAGCTTCTGACCAATCAGATGCTTTATAGGGATATCGCTTAATGATCCTATGTTATATACCCAGCACAGGCTTCACATTGAGATTTTATGGTTAAGTCAATATTTCCTGTTGCGTCTGTGTCGTTCTCATTCACGTTTTAATTTGTCTCTGCCAGGAGATAAGAGCTGGGAGTTATTTCTTCTTTATCTTAAACCTTCTGAGTTGTAAAATTAATCAGGGCTCCAAAAAATTGTACATTGTTTCACTTTCCTACCGTCTCATTAGCGCTTATCTGGCTCAGGGTTTCTTCTTGTTGGAATTTAATGACTTGTCTTTTGTGCGAGAGTGGGGGGGGGAAGACAAAGACCTCTGGGATAAATGGTGTTGGTTTCCCTCACTCGTCTCATATATACGCAGATGTGATTCCGAGCTGAAACGACTGTACTGAATGTGCTGTTCAATCAAATCAAATGCACCTTGAAATTAAACTGATGTGTTCTGGACTGGATGGAGACCGTCCCATTGTCTTAGCTGGTCTTACAGGGCATCCAAGGCTGATGCAGGAGACTGTGCAAATAAACCCTGATAGAGGGTCTCAGATATGAGTTAGACCAGTGATCCCCAACCAGTAGCTCGTGAGTAACATGTTGCTCTCCAACCCCTTGGATGTTGCTCCCAGTGGCCTCAAAGTAGGAGCTTATTTTTGAATTCCAGGCTTGGAGACAAGTTTTGGTTGTATAAAAACCAGGTGTACTGCCAAACAGAGTCTCAATGTAGGTTGACAATCCTCATAGGGGCTACCAAATGGCCAATCACAGCACTTATTTGGCACCCCAGGAACATTTTTCATGCTAGTGTTGCTCCCCAACTCCTTTTACTTCTGAATGTTGCTCATGGGTTCAAAAGGTTGGGAACCCTGAGTTAGACTGTCCCCTTTAAGAAAACCCTCTGCAACACTTGCAGAAATGCAAATGATTAAAAAGGCTATGAAGTTAAAAGAGCATTTCAAGACCTTACACAACTTTCCACAATAACATATTTCCTTTCCAAATATAAGTAGTAATTTGGGATCATTTAGTAACGGATGCGCAGTGTAGGGTTACCACCTTTTCTTACCTTGGAATCCTGATGGGGTGTGGCGCCAGTGACATCAGAGGTGGAGTTGATGATGTAAAGGGGCAGGGCAGTGATGCAAAGGGACAAGCCAGTGACTCGGAGGGGAGGGCCAGTAACACAAAGTGGCGGGCCAATGACGTGGCGGCCCATGATTGCCCAAATCGCTCATGAAGCAGGGGACAGGCCTGCACGGTTTTCAGACTTTTGAAAATGGGCAGGTATTTTTGAACCAGACAGCGGGTATAAAATAAATCTGACTGTCTGTTTCAAACAGGACATGGGGCAACCATGGCACAGTGAGCAAAGTGCAAGTTCAGACAAAAATCACCAACCCCCCCCCCCTAAATTCAGTCTCTGTGAGTTACATTTGCTGCAGTTTACTCCCATTGTATCGAAATGCAACTTGTTTTGGTATCTGTTTTTTTTTTATGGAAATGAGCGCAAATGGCGTCTGGTGGAGTTGGCGTCACATCTCATTCACAACAGTGTTTTCATCTGATTCACTGGTCACAAGTCTGTTGCACCTATTGACACAACCCATTGAGGGAACCCTGAGCTTACAGGTTCCCCCGTAGACCTACCATTCATTAGTGGAATTGGATATCACCAGGATTGTGTTTAGATGAAGATACCTTATTCAATTGTGTCAGACTGGGGGTCTGGGACCACTGGGTTGCCATGTCGGTTGCCATGTCAGTCTTTTTATTGTACTTTTTATATTCGAAGATGAATACATCCATTTGTGCTGTGTCACCAAAATCCAATCCAATTAAATGGGCTGAGCAGCAAATCATGGCTGATCCAATACAATGCAATAAACAGATATGGCTTGTTAATAACTGATCCTTACGGGTAAATTACAATCTCTCCAATCAGGAGTGCTGACTGGGTATCAAATCACATATCATTTAGTATTTTCACCAGTAAGCAGATAAGTGTATTATCCAACCATGTTACTTCAAGCCCAATGCCTGATATTATGGTACAAAGCTCTAGCTTAGAAAAGACCAGTGCGGCCCAATACCATCCTTGCCTTGTGCCGTTTCATCAAGGAAATGTACACGTCAACATTTTTGGGTCAAAGTCTGTCCTATGTGGACAGTAACAGGTGGATACCATTAAAGTCAATGGCATGGGTGGCATCAGTCAGTATTGGCATCTTCTTTATTGGTAGTTCTGCTCCAAACAGCAACCTTACGACGTGATATTGTAATATTTTATAATACTCTCAAAAGGGTTATTTATGATTCTCCCAAGTGCACAAGCACAACCTTTAGTGTTCATTCAAGCAGCAATGTAACTTTTATTCACCCGTGTTAATACAGCCTAACGCATTTCATGCCATAACTTTTCCTCATAGAACTTTTGGTGTGTGACTGGGAGTACTGTCCTTCTTTCTGTTGGGTGAGTGCCCAGAACAAGATACCTGGATGATTTTCTTGAAGTCCCAGGTGGAAATGTTGCTCGAATGAGCACTAAAGTGTGCGTTCTTGCACTTCTGCCTGGGAGAATCATAATGTCAATCAAACAAATAATCTATCTTTAATTCCATCATTATTAGTAGCCTTTCCTCCCTTCAAGTCTCCCATTCTCCCGTGCTTGATGAATCTCTCAGATTAGGCGGCCCTTCCAGATAATCGTCCTACATGTGCCGAGGTGATTGGGAGCTAATGAGGTTTAGAGCCGCTAATAATGAGGAACGTTTGTCACACATTAGTGTCAGCCTCCTCCAGATGTTGTTGCTTCACAGCTGATGCCAATGACCATGTTTAATGTCCTTAAATGCCTTACTCGCCGGTCACTGTTAGTACCAGGAGATACTAAAACCACAAAAACAATCAGTTACCCCATTAACTTCATGCAAAATAAGCTCCTGAGGCAGAGAATGTCCTATTATGTTATTATTGTCAACTAATAAGAAATATGACACTGGTTTCTTTCCATAACAACAATTTAAAGAAGGAATGGACAACTCGTGGGGGGGCCAAAATCGTAGGCATCTGCCAAGAACTTGAGCCGCAAATATGAGTTTGCCTGGGACTTACCTTTTTGGCCTGAATCAAGGGAAGGGCCCTATTGGTGATGACCTGAAATTTAAGGTGAGGTTTCCCCACATGTTGGGCGTGTTTAGAAGGTGAGTCCCAGGTGCCACTCACCTGAATCCAGACTTGGGGTTTACCTTCTTGGCCTAATCACAACCAACATGTAGGGAAACCTACAGAACCCTCAAGTTTTGGGTCGTCACCAAAATGACTTCTTTTTGGTGAAATAACTGTGCTGACCCTGCTCTATGCTGCCTGATGTCACCAAAGTGGAATTTGTTCAGGTGCACATCATGAAGCAGAAGATTTCAGACTTTGTTCAGGTTGGGAAGTAGAGAGTTAGGGTCGGATTTAGCTTACAAAATTGTCCAAGGATGATCTCATGGCATCACATTTACAGGGCACATTTATTGGCCACATTCTTTGCTGGAGTCTTGGGCCCCAAGCAGTTTGGGGAGAGCACTTTCCTTAGCTGCCCAACCCCCTGTGATACCATGGACTGACAGGGAAAGGGTGTCTGGCCAGTTTTTTAGATAGACTTGTAAGTACAGTAAATGGCTAATGCTAATATAGGTATGAGATCCGTTATCTGTAGTAATAAAACAGTAGCTTGTACTTGATCCCAACTAAGATATAATTAATCCTTAAAACCAGCCAATTGGGTTTATTTCATGTTTAAAAGATTAACTAGTAGACTAAGGGGTAAATTTATCAAAGAGTGAAGTTCCGCCACTAGAGTGAAATTCCGCAGCTCTCAATTCATTTCTATGGGATTTTGAAAGGCGTATTTATCAATGGGTGAAAGTGAAAGTTCACCCTTTGATAAATATATCCTATAAAAATCCCATAGAAATGAATGGAGAGCTGCGGAATTTCACTCTAGTGGCGGAACTTCACTATTAACTTCACTCTTTGATAAATATACATATATATACCCATTATCCAGAAAGCCCCAGGTCCCAAGCCTTCTGGATAACAGGTCCCATACCTGTACTGTAATAGAAAGGGTTTTTTTTAAGAAGCTGTTGCCTAAAACACAAGTATACAAGTAGTTTTAGATTTTGCCTGTTGTTTTAATCATGAGAAATCTGTGTTTTTTGTTATTTCTAAAACAGGGCAAAGAGGGAAACGGAAGCACCTCCATGTTTAGTCCTTGATGGATTCAGTGTTTAGCCATTGCATTCATGTTAGGAACCATCCGATATTCAAACAGAACCCCGTAGTCTCTATTCCATTTGTGGAAGCACAAGGTGCCGCATATTGAACCCCTCAAATGGTGACCCTATAACAGAGCACACAGGATCCCAGGATAGATATTCCATGCAGGTTCCTCTGTGGATATATTGAAAGGCAATACCAGAAGGGGATTTTACTGATACTTAATTCTGTGTTTTATAGTTGAACTAATCACGTGTTTAATTCAGGACGCGGCTAATGGTGTCGGTTTCACATCAACACAAATTCCCTTTTTTTGAAGATCCTCTCACTGAAACGCCGTCCTGCTGACTCCGATTCCTATTTTGCTTTCAGCAACTGTCAATTATTCATTCTCTCGGCTCCTTTGATCCCCGTCACATTGCAGATTTAAGAAGAGAATCGTTTCTCGGCCGGGGCAGAGACAAAGCACATTGCAGCAGGACATGTTGGCCAAAAAATAGAGGGATATTCTGAGACAATTTGCAGCTGGTTTTTACTTTTTATTATTTGTGGATTTTGAGTTTTTTTTTTGAGCTTTTTATTCAGCAATTCTCCAGTTTCCAATATTAGTAATCTGGTTGCCAGGGTCAAAATTCCCCTAGCAACCGTGCACTGATTTGAATAAGAGACTGGAATATGAATAGGAGAGGCCTGAAAAGAAAGATGAATAATAAAAAGTAACAATAACAATAAATGTGTAGTCTTACAGAGCATTTGTTTTTAGAAGGGGTTAGTGACCCCCCAGTTGAAAGCTGGAAAGAAAATGATTAAAAAACTATTGAAAAAAATTAAGACCAATTGAAAAGTTGTTTAGAATTCGCCTTCTGTAACATACTAAAATGAAAGTAAAGGTGAACCACAGCTTTACATAAAAAAGTTTTTTTTTTATTCAATAAAAGCTTTTTACACAACCCAAAGGTCATACTTAGTGACGGGCGAATAAATTCGCCTGGCACAAATTTGCGGCAAATTCCCGTGTTTCGCTGCTGGCAAATAAATTTGCGAATCTCCTGCGAAAATTTGCCGGTGAAAATTCGCCAGCATCAGTTTCAGATTTTTTCGTGAAAAGGTTCGAATTGTTCGATTTTATAGTGAAAACATTCGAACTGCTCGATTTTTTTTTTTGTGAAAATGTTCGAATTGCTAGATTTTTTCGTGAAAATGTTCAAATTTCAGTTTTTTTTTTAAAACGTTTGAATTTCACGATTCTTTCGTGGTTTCGCGAATTTTGCGGGAAATTCGGGAATTCTTCGCCGAAGCGAAACGGGAGAGATTTGCCCATCGCTAGTCATATTGAGCCTCATTTCCCAACAGGGCCATGTTTTTGCCCACAATGCAGCAATTTTCCCAAAGAATTCAAGAGTAATGGGTTGTGCCACAATTTTACACAAGGTTTGTGTCCTGGGTATGTAGATAAAGGGTGTTCAGCCTGTAGCCCTCCAGCTGTTGTTGAGTAACAATTCCAAAAGGTTCATATATGAAGTCCAAGGCCGGGTGCCAAGTGCAAAACAAGGGTGTGTTCTGCCCCTGCACTTTGCACCCTGCCTTCCATGGTAGATGGATTGTCTCTAATCTAAATTTTCCCCATGAATACAGCCCTACTTGTGTTGGGAGCACTGTATTCAGAAAGGGTTTGGGTTTTGCCCATTCCCTAACTTGCATGTTATTCAGGTGTACAGGTTGGTGCCGGCTGCATTGGAGTCACCTTTTATGCCCTTTGTATTAGGGAGGAGCATCCACATCAGTACTGGTGTTACACAGGCACCAGTGCATTGCACTTTAATAACAGATGGACAGAATTGGGCTTCCGATGGCCCAGTAACAATAGAGAGATCCGAACTGGCGAGTGACAGGAATGGTGTTGGACAAACCTGATTTAGGAAATGAATGAAATATTTAAACACAGAGACACGGGGTATGTCACTAAGTGCTCATTACAGAGAGCAGTGAATTGAATTAGAAGCAGTTTGTCATTCTCAGTAACTCTCTGATATTTGATGTTTTTTATGGCTGAAGCCTTGCAGGAATGCACTTAAATGAATAGATATTTTCCTCTTGTTGCGCTCTTTGTGCAGCACTATTGTCCTTAACCATAATTCCATCAGATTAGTTGTGTATTTTGCCAGTCCCTGGTTACATCAAGAAAACACACACTGGGGTCCAGATTTGTCCGGTTCTAATTCCTTCTGATATTTGGATGGGACCTAGAGTTCTGCATCAGTTCTGGTACCTGTAGAATAACTGCAAAGTAGTGAAGTTACAGGAGGAAAGTCCCATATTCCCTGATCATGTACCCCAGGTCTATTGCAGACTTGCAATCCTCCCCCTCCCTGGATAAAAAACAACTTTTCCTGATCTGGTTGATCCCCCCCCCCCGGTGTGTTGTTACTTCCTGGCAAAGGTGATGTAACATCTGGTTTATTCAGATCCCTGGGTCAGGGTTGAGCATGGGTCTGCCCAACCGGACCTGTGCAGGACTCTAATGAGACCTTTAAAAGAAACTTGCAAAACCAGGTTCTGGCTCTTCTGGTGTGGGGTCCTTGCCCTGGATGTCTGCCTTTCTTCTACAGCACAACATAAAAATTGCATTGTTTATACCACAAGTATTACTGTTGTTACACTGAATAAAACTGGCCTGATATCAATTGGGCAGGGTGTACTTAGGCCAGTAAATTGTCCACTTGGCCCATAGTTGTGGCCAGCTGTGAGGAACTCCTTGGGTTCGAACCAGGGACCTGTTATGTTTCAGGCACTGCTCGTCCTGCTTTAGCCACAGGAGGCAGTGTGGTGGCCCCCCTAACCTTGGCAGGACGCCTTTTTGTTTCGATGCCTTTACGTCAGTTTCTGCAAGTAGTCACCCTCTATCCAGCTGAGGGCAACTGCTCATTTGTGGGCTACTTAAGCCTAATTCCCCAACACTCTGTGCTGGATTATTAGACCTACTGCTGACTCCAAGCCCCGTGATATCCTGATCGTGTTCTTGTTCCTGAAATATCTGCTAATTCTTGTCTTGTTCCTGCCTTGTTTCCCTGCTCTGTTTCATCTCTGCTCCCTGTTACTCCTACTTTTTGGATCTCCTGGTATTGACTTCAGCCTGTTTTTGACCTTGTATGAATTCTAAAGTTGTTGAATGATATCATTTAATGTATTGAAGAAGGAGTCAAATGATTTACCACTTCCGACATGTTTGTTTACTTGGCGAGCATGTGGCCGAGTGATTGATGACATTACGCTCTTGTGTAGGCAATCGAACTGCCTAAATAATATATTAGAGAACATGCACTGAGCTCACAGACTTCTGGTCAACAAGTAAAACAGCGGAAATAATGACTGACATATAAGTTTCCTAATACTAAATTACTCTTATGAAATATGTGTGGTTTAAATATTAAAAAGAACTGTTTGCATGAATGTATGTCAAGAGCCAAACATTCCTATTAGCCTAAGGCACATGCAGTAAGTACACGCTGAACTATGGACATTGCATTAATAAGAAACGAACACAGTGTATTCTTACTACAGGTATTAAATTGCTATTATTTTGAATTTGAGTTTTATGACAAGTTCTCTACCCATGTCGCTCGGTGCTGTGGAATTTATCTGAAAACTACTTGTAAACCACAGAAGCATTGCCGTCATGAAATATTCTCCAAGGAAAATGTTTTGATCAGATTTTTATGCCAAGTACTTCTTCCCAGGATGGGGGGCACCATCACTAGATATTTTACACTGAAAAACTAAATTTGTGGTTTTGCTACCCTGATTAGGTGCCATCTGAAGCAAAGTTCTCAAAGCACCCCTGCTTCCATTGATGTTTTTAAATCCCCCCATAGCAAAATACGACTGAATCGGTACCTTCTAGTCAACAAGAGTTAGTGATCACTAATGCATTTGGATTTCCCAAGTCATAACTTCTAAAGTTAGCATCTTATTGACTTTTTATCTCGAAAAAACATCTCGAACATGCAAAACATCTCAAAAGTTATGGCTCAGTCATTTGAATCCATACTGGGTTTGTATAATGTTTTTTTAAGTTTCTCAGATTGTTTAACTCCCTTCCCAAGGATCATACAAACAATGTCATACATATGCCAATTTAATTTAGGAGGGGCAGCTTCAATTTGTGGATCTAAACCAGGATGGGGCTTACAAACAAGTGGGTAGGTTCTAGGGCTCATCTGTTTTTTCCAGTTGGGCCTGTTAGAGAAGATCTCAGCTTCAACCCTAACTTGTGGCCTTCAGACATGTGACCTCACAGACCTAGCTACCTGAGCTTTCATTGCAATAGGTACTGATCTAAGTGAAGGTGGAAAGCACTGTCCCTGAACTACTGACGTTGTATAGGGGAAGAACGTGGAAAATCATTTCCTATACAAATAAGTAAAAGAACTGATTTATTAACAAACATCCTGGAAGCCCAATAATGTTTGGACTATGGATAGGCATAAGAGGACCCAATATAGGTGCCTTAAGGTCTACAAGGAGCCAAACTGCTTCAACTCTGTAACGACATTTGATTTTCCTGAGCACCAGGTTCCATAACGAACAAGGATTATAACATTTTCCTGCACATTTTCTGCCTTTTTTGGGTACATTTGGGATGGGACCTTTAATTCTCTTTTATTTGTCCATTTCCACAATCGTGTAGAGTCATACACATGTTGCACATATCATTTCCCCCTTAAAGCTCTTTTATTGTTTTGTATTTTCTTCGTATTTATGTTTTGGATGCAACATGGCCGCCTTCTTGTATCAGTGAGCAGGCTCCAGTGTTACAGGGTTTTCTGGCTGTATGAGCTGTAACTCTTATGTTATCTTCTGGAATCCAATCTCACACCTCAATGCACAAAGACACAAATCTAGAACTAAAGCCTTGGAAAACGGGACTCAACTCACCAAGAAATTCTATAAACAATTTGTCTTCTGCTATGTTCCTCGAAGGCTCTGTAATAAGTTCAATGTGTAGCGGACAAATACCCTATTGCCTTCACTTACCACATCACATAGGCTGGTGCATCAAATATTATACAGCAGCCCAGTTGAGTAGTATACTGCATAACTAGTGCCAAACTATTTCTCATACAAAAAAGCCTAGAAAGCACTTTGGTGGGTTGCAGACCTAAAATATCTCAAATGTCCTGCTGTAGAAAACACAGAACAAAACTCATTGGAGAGGCACTTTATGAAGTCTAAATTCTGTTTCTGAGACTACAGTAAAAATTGCATTACAATTGTAAAGGCTAAGTGTAATAAAATTACCTGCGCGGCGGGGTTGCCCGCCACTCCACCGGCAGGGACGCCATATTGATTCTTAGGGAGCACAGCGCGCCTCTTAAAGGTACAGGCGCGAAAATACACATGTTTTGGCGCGAACTTGGACAGTATTTAAGACCCATTCTGACCCCCAGCCAGTGCCCGTGATAGGATCTTGCTCCTTGTGGTTCTTGAAGCCTTGTGCTATCTATTTGCTTGTATTCTGTATCCTGTATTCTGATTATCCGGTTTGACCCCTGCCTGTTTCCTGACGACTCTCCATTCTGTATCCTGACCTGTGCCTGAATCTCGACCACTCTCCTGCTTGAACTCTTCTGATTGATTAACCTGGTTTTGACCCTTGCCTGCCTGACTACCATTCTGATATCCGCCTGCCTCGACCCAGCCTGTCTGACCATCCGCCTGCCTAATCCTTTTGTACCGTGACCCTTTGCCAGCCAGAACATCTCGCCTTGTACCCCTCGTTATGTCGAGGTGGCACCCAAGTAAGCTGAGGGCTCCTCCCTACAGTGGTCACACTACTGGTGAAGCCGAGCTGAGACCAGGGTACTTGGCACTTGTTCTGGTACTGGGTGCCGGCCGTGACACTAAGTAATACCCAGAACCATCTGAAAATGGCTTTAGCTCCTCTTTTTGGCTGCACACTACAGAGCAACGAGCTTAGTTGGGCAGAGGAAATGTGGACATTTCCAGAAACGAAGGTGGGAGAACTGATTACTGGGCTCTGCTAGATTTAGTCGGTACAGATAACATGTTGATAACCTTGGATACTTTGTAGTTGTACTACATTTACTATGACTCTACATTCTTGCTACCTGAATTGCCAGTAGGGCACCCGTTACATGTGAATTTTCCTTTACCGGGTTGAATAGAAAAGGAAATGACCTGCCTATGACACAAGCCTTGCTGGCTGCCGCTTAATCTTACATCCTAATTGTCCATAAAAAAGTTCTTCCCAAATTCAGTAACCCCTGACTGGTGTCACTAGAGCTGCCTGAAGTGCTGTGACAACTGATACATTTTGAAAAATAATTGGGTTATTTGATTATGGTTGGCTGGTTCATCTACAGATGGAGTAGCCTTGATTGAAGTCTACTCCATCTGCATGAGGCATATTGTGTGATTTGTATCATGTTAAATGCCAAGCCGTGTCCCATCCCCGCCTGAGGCACAGTGAAAGCCTGATACCCGTCTGAGAATGATATACAGTATCTCAGTGTGATATTAAGTAAACTAAACCTGACAGCACCACACTTGTCCTTATTTGCTCTCTTTCTGCTGAAACATTGTGCTACTATTTTATCTCAAATATGGAATCAGTGCCTGTGTTTTCCTAATTTTCCTATAATTACATCATCGAAAAAAGCAGGGCCCAAGTGCAGTAGATTATGGCGCAACAATTTAAAAATGAGATATGTGGGGTGGAGGGAGGGTTTGCTGCTTTGGGGGGTCAGGGGTGGTGGGGGTTCTTGCTGCTTTGGCGTGGGTTCCAGCGGCGGAAGGGGGGTTGATGCTTCAGGACAGGTCCGGGCAGAGAGGGGGTTGTGGCTTTGCTGGGGGGGGGGCAGGGGGTGGGATAATGGGTCCCTGAGGTGGCAGTGCCATTGGGCCCCAAACCCCTTGTCCAAAGCTGGTTCCGTGCTCCTCCCAATAGACATCTTGTGTGTGTGTGTTGCTGGAGGAGTCAAAAATAATGACCAATGGGGAAGCTGATATTTTCAATTAAGATTTAGTATGGTGCAATATGGTGGAGAAGACGGAGATCTTTGTCAAAATGCACCATGTTCTCCAGCAGGTGCTGTAATTGCCTGTTTGCTGATGGAGGCAGGTGCCAATCTCTGTGTCCCCTTTATATGGTCAAGGATTTTGATGTGGAAGAGTCCTCTAGGCAAGGACTGGTATTGTGACTATACAGCAGAATTGGGATGGAGTGGGCAAACAGTTAGGGACAGGGACAGTAGGACGGGGCAGGAACAGGACTGAACAGGAACAGGACAGGAGAGAGCTAGGGAACATTGTGCTCAATCCGAACTAATGCTCAGGCCAAAAAGAGATGCCGAAAGAGGCTTTAAATATGAATCAACCTTCATTGGCTAATCATCACTGGCCAATAAGGTTGCAGAGGAGAGTTGGGAATGGTCAGGTGTAAGGTAATGAGAGGATGAGATTGAAAAAGAAAGAGATGGGAACTCACAAGCTGCTCTCTTGGCCTAATGAAACCTGGAGGTTCCTTGTTGATTGGCAAATAGGCAGGTACAACTTACACCGATCATTTAAGGAAAAAGATGTGCAAACCGACTTACTTGGGAATTAATCTAGAGGTGAAAGTGAGAGAACCTGTGCTGACTGTCTAATCATGGAGTGATGCGCTCTGGGTAGGGACTAAGCGACAATATTGCAGCTGCCTTGCCACGTACACCTACTCTTGATAAATGACATTTTGTGATCATGGCCTTAAAATTTTCAATACAAAAAGGAAGAAAGTTTTGTTGGAAGGCCAAGTTACCCAGTTATCAGTATGGGGGCAGAAGGTTTGATACCGTGCCCACTAATTTAGCTGAGCAAGTCGCGTGATTTAATTGGCATTCCTTCGTTCTTGTTAGGATAAAGATTTTATTCTAATCAGGGATAAAACCGACTAGTAGAAGAAATAGTAACATAACAGGCTCCCTGATTCCCCTGCGAGACCAATTACTGCACGTCTCTTCCCTTGTCCTTTGATCAGAGATCCATAAGAAAAGAAAAACATGTTTTCCTGCGCATCCCTATGACCGTGGGTGGTGAGGATTAAACGTTTTTAAAAACTGGCCAGGATTATTAAAAAGTAAAAAAAAAGTGGCATGTAAATCATTTTCGGTTGGACAGGAGCGATGGGGGGTGAATCTGTTGTAAATGTTAAAACAAACAAAATAAAAAATCAACAGCACATACCTCTACCAAACACTTTATTTGGGGCCCTATGGGAACAACACACATCACCCTGGGTCACTTGGCTAGGGAGCACCACTCTGCCATCAGGGCTGGGGCCACTTGTCACCCCTCTTTCTCCCTTCCATCTCCCCCATTTATGTGCATGAGCAAAGTCTTATCTTGTTGGGTCCAGAGCATAGGAATTGGTGCACAGGAGATTTAAAGAGTTATGTCCACATGTCCCCAGTGCTTCTGAACCCATTGCGATGTGGCTGGGTAACATGCCGCCCCTAAAATTCTGCAGCCCTAGGCTCGGGCCCTTGTGGCCTTTCCTGTCTGACATCTATATTTATTTCATTGTACAGGCATGGGCTGGTGAGCTGGACCCAAAGGTGGCAGCAAAACTCTCCCCAAACATGCATCCTTGGCTACAAAATTCTAGCAGCAGTTCCTCCCAGTGGACATATCATGAAAAATTATGGAATGCTTCCTAGAATTTATGGAACTCTGGAATGGAGCAACTGTCAAACTCAGGAGCACTCCTGAGACCATCCAATGTTTCCAATGTCTCCTACTCAAAAGCCTCATTTCCCAGTCATGGGGCAAAGTGCAGAAGTGCAAAAAAACATGAACAAATTGCCCTGTTTGTTGTACCTTGATCAGTAGTTTATCCCATGAGTCAACTCTTTGAATCCTTAGAATGTGAGGGTACAGAGTTTTGTCTTAAGGTGGCCATACATGGGCAGATTAATGGTCCTTTAGACCAATTTGGCAGACTATTTGCCCATGTATTGTATGGGCCGTCCCGAAGAGTCTCCCCAATTGATATCTGGCCAAAAATATAAATGTCGATCAGGCATGTTTGAATTTTTTTTGGAGGACCATGTTGGCTAGTTGATGTATGTACAGTATACTGTATATGGCCACCTTTACTCTGTATTGACTGCGTTTGGCCACCAAGGCGATGGGTGGGTGGCAGCTTGGATGTCATTTAGATAGATTAGCTAGCGAGCTCTAGGGGGCTGCAATGCTCTGGGGAACCCTGTACTTAGTGCCTATCTATAGCACCCAAAACCTATGAGCTCTGTTCTGGAATTGGGCAGCCCACACTGTGCTACCCAAATGGCCTAAGGATGGGCCTTAGGACAGGGTATAGCACCTCACAGAGCACTTGCACCTTTATTATTAGCAAACAGTAGTGTAACTAGATATTACTGGGCCCCACATCAAATTATTTCAGGCCTCCAAAATGTCTAGATTTTGACCTGTTTTACCAATACTTATTTAACTTCTATATGATGTATGGCTTGTGGGGCCCCTATACCTCATGGGCCCCCCTGCAGCCACAGGGTCTACTTCCTCTGTAGTTACGCCCCAATTAGCAAAAAAAAAACACATTAAAGGGGAACTAAGTCTATGAGCAATGCACTACTGTCTGCAACATAGTAACAATACCTGTTAAGGTAAACTTCCCCTTTAAAGAAAAACCATTGTGCTGCTGGCCCATTGCAGGATAATATTGGAACATATTGGAACATATCTTGTGCTTCAGAATAATCCCCCGGACTCTGTATAAGAGAGTAAGACAATAAAAGCCAAGCAGTGTTATGTGAGCGATGGGGTCATATTGTAGGGAGGGGGATGGATATTCAATAGCGTTTCTGGAAAGGTAATTGCCGTCGGTGCCACCAGCAATAGAGCATTTGGCTGTACCCGGCAGAAAGTTAAAAGAATCAATTTTTCTGTTATTGCTGGAGCAGCGTTTTATCAGATTGATTCGGTGACTACGTCTGCCATTAAATACATTGGTGCGAAATTGAAAACGGACTCAGAAATAGAAAGGAACAGATTTCCAGTCTTTATTATATTGAATGATTTCTGAAATGGAAAAGTTTATAAATAAGGTTGATGCTGTCAATTGTATAATTGTGTATACTGCTTGTTGTTTATATATCTGCCTGTCTGTAAGGAGCACCAAGTATTGCTCTACTGAGGATTCCTACATTGTAATGAAAGTAGGCCCTCTAGTGGCTCCTGGATAATAAACTCAATTCCACTTTCATTCAAGTTTCCTGTGTAAACAGAGCCAGAACATATTTATAGAGTGTAAGCTCTTATATATCTGAATATTGTTACAGATATGTATAGAAACATTGGGGTAACAGTCACCCTGCTATAGTTCCAGGGGTACCCAGGGTACAAATAAGCACTCACCCCAAATCTCCCCCTAACTGACCTTCAGACTGGGCCCCCTTAGCTCATAACAAGGTTACAGATATATAGAAACATTGGGGTGTCACCCTGCTATAGTTCCAGGGGTACCCAGGGTACAAATAAGCACTCACCCCAAATCTCCCCCTAACTGACCTTCAGACTGGGCCCCCTTAGCTCATAACAAGGTTACAGATATATAGAAACATTGGGGTAACAGTCACCCCAAATCTCCCCCTAACTGGCCTTAAAAAAGTACCTTGTACTTGATCCCAACTAAAAATAATTAATCTTTATTGGAAGCAGATTTTAAGCAGACTTAAGGTATGGAGATCCAAATTATGGAAACCCCAGGTCCCTGACATTCTGGATAACTAGTTCTTTCTGACCAAATCCTCATTAATATATCTTTACTCTACTCAGAGTCTTCCTCGTGTAGGACCAACACAGTGAAACCCTTATTCTATTAGGCAGAATTTAGAAAAATTAAGAAAATTAAATGTTCTTCCTTCGTTGTTTTTCAGATCTTTGTCAAATCTAATTTGCATCTCTCCCCAGACCTGGATTTATCAGCAAGTAGCGCAGGCTGTTCCTATGAAATTACATTAACTTTCTTGTGTTGGACATGACTTTATTGTGTGACCAGTTGCTCATATTCTAAATGGATTTTTTTTAAGGTATTTGTTTCGTCTTCACTCTGCAGTGCTTAGTCTTCCTCTCCTTGTTATTGTCTTAGTGGGGGCAAGTCCCTCCCCTCAAATTATTATGGAAGACCATGAATGAGCCTAGAGCATGATATTAATATTTAGCCACTAATCTGAGTACTCCCCGAGGCCAATGCATGAAAACATAACTTACTGAAATGTGAAAACATGAACAAATGAATATCTTATGCCATAATTCTTAATTCAGAATCAGAAAATTCGGAATTGTTTTCTCGTCAGTTGTAGCAGTGAGACAAACAATCATATAGAGACATTGGCCTTGGAAAGCAGATTCTCAATTCAGCAGGAACAGTCCCCTAAGTTTGCTCATAGTCTGTACAGAGAGATCCCATAAAACTAAGGCAGCATAGGTATTCCCTGTACTAAGCACAATTCAGCAGGAACAGTCACCTAAGTTTGCTCATAGTCTGTACAGAGAGATCCCATAAAACTATGACAGCATAGGTATTCCCTGTACTAAGCACAATTCAGCAGGAACAGTCCCTAAAAATATATATTTTTAAAAAAATGCCTTTCACGCATAAATTGCAGAATTGATATGAATATGGATCAGGAGAATTTCTTGGCATTCCAAGATGAGAAATTAGAAACCAACCATCCCCTAAAATGAATCCACCTTTAGCTTATCTCCCATTCCCTTCCTTGGAGCTCATGAAGCTTCCACCTCTATATTTTAGTCTCATCTAGTAATTTAGGGGCTGATTTATTAAAGTCGAATGTTGAATGAACTCAAATGACTTTGAAACTCAGATAGTATCTTATTTAAGAAAACAATTACCGTAGAACGTCTAAAACTAGATCAAATATTACCGAGCCGGAAATTCGAATCGCATTTTAATTGAATTCGACTAAACTCAAATAGAGTTTTTTCTCTGAAAAAACCTTGAATGTCAGGAAGGCTATTAACATGTTCTAATGGGTCACTGAACCTCTGCCATTGAGCTTCTACAAGAACTTGGCAGGTTTTAGGTGGCGAATAGTCAATGGATGATAAATCTCGAATTCGAGTTTGGATTATTCCCAACTCTAATCTGTGAGTTTTGTCTAAAAATCCAACTTGAAAATTCAAATTAAATTTACAATTCAAACCATAATAAATCTGCCCCTAAATACTTAGAAACACATGCCATTGGCTCACTAGTGTGACAGCAGACTTAGATTGTAAGCTCCACTCCAGCTTACTTTATGGGGAATCCAGACCCCTCCCTCCCCCAATTATACCTATTTGGGCAGAAGAGTCCCAAATTGAAAAATGAGTAAATGAGAAAATGAGTGGTAGGACATTGCTGGTTGTAACTGAGCAAGACTGGATTTATATTTTAAAATGTTGGGAGGTGTGGGACTCTACCCTTGCTCCTCTTATTTGACCTCCCTGTAATGTTGGTCCCATTGCAATTCCAATGTAGATGTTAGGGCTCCTTCCTATGTTATGCTTTTATGGAAGCTCAGCCATGGATGGAGCCATAACACTGGTTATTTCTCATTCTTAGGATCCCCTTCCTTGGTTTTACGTCTGTAACAAACACATATACCATATCCCATATAATATCCAAGAGACCACCCTGCCTTATTATATACTCTCAGGGGGTCCTATACCCCTGTCGGTCACATATAGTGAGAGTAAAGGTGGCCATACACATCGAGATCCGCTCGTTTGGCGATGTCGCCAAATGAAAAATCTCTCCCCGATATGCCCACATTGAGATGGGCGATATCGGGCTGATCAGAATGAAGGCGATACGGGCGGTCGAATCGCGAAAAAGCATCAACGAACAGATGCAGCCATGATCCGACTGGATTTTTTACCCTGCCCGATCGGCATCTGCCCGACTCTCGGCCACATATCGATTGGGGACGCCCATCGGATGGACCCACACACGGGCCAATAAGCTGCTGACTTGGTCTTTAGCATAGCCTTTCCCTCTATATTTATCCAGATCAATTATAACGGATTTCTTCCCTTGCTTACGAAGGGTAAATATTTACTGGCACAACATTTTACTGTATACAGGTATTATTCAGAATGCTTGGGACCTGAGGATCTTTCTATAATATGGAATATTTTTCAGATTTTCCGCCAGAAAACCAACAACATTTTCAAAACCCATACCTTTATAAAGAAGAAGATAATAGAAAGCAAGTAAAATTGGGGTACATAAAGAAAGTGAAATAAAGACAGGCATCCACTGCCACCTAGCTGTCAGCTTCAGATCAAGAGAACTGAAAGATCTCCAACTGTTCATGAACTCGTTAGCATATAATTATCTAATTGCATCATTCATTTTCTGTTCCATAAGTGATAAACGCTACAGGCATTGGACGGGTTATCCGGAAACCCTTTATCCTAAAGGCTCTGAATTACAGAAAGGCTGTCTCCCATAGACTCCATTTTATCCAAATAATCCAAAATTTTAAAAAATGATTTCCTTTTTCTCTGTAATAATAAAAAAGTAGCTTGTACCTGATCCCAATTATTATATAACTAATCATTTTTGGAAGCAAAACCAGCCTATTGGGTTTATTTAATGTTTATATGCTTTTCAAGTAGACATAAGGTACGAAGATCCAAATTATGACAAGATCCATTATGCAGAAAACCCCAGGTCCCAAGCATTCTGGATAACAGGTCCCATACTTGTACCATGAAATACGTTCATGAACCCAACATGAACCTGCTCATACACAGGCCACCAGTTCTAGAGTCCTGCAGCGGGTCGGTACCCGCGGTTTACCCACAAAAAAAGCAGCATGAGCATGAGTTGAGGATTTTCAGTTGCGGGTATACCCGCGGGTCTGCAGAGTTGCGGGTCGTGGGTCCGGTTGCAGGTTTCATCTAAATTTCTTATCTTATGTTATATTGTCTATATTGTACTCCTTTTAAAGTTTTACAAAACTTGTTTCTGTCCCCTCCCACTTTTGATGGCATCACTTCCTGTTTGCAGCAATATCACTTCCTGTTTGATAGTGGTTGGCGGGTTGCGGGTTGGGTTGCGGATAAGGCAGTTGCGGGTCCGGGTCGGGTAGCCGATCAAAGTGGGTAAATATGCAGGTCGCGGGTTCGGGTCGGGTTGGGGTCTTAGAAATTGATTCCACGCAGGACTCTAACCAGTGCTCCAATCTCACACTTCTACAAGTGTCAAACATGGGGTGAAATCGATAAGATTTGCAATATCCTCTATACAGGGGCAGATTTATATGTCTGGACAGTTTGGCAGCTCATGCGGAAGCCTAAATTGCTCTGATCCAATCAGTTGGACACTGGATCAGATTGTTACAGGAATCTGTGGCCCCGTTTACTCTCATGTTTGGTCAAGAAGCAACAACCAATGACCAGTCAACATAAGTTCCTTGTCTGTACTTTCTATAGTGTTTTAGAGTATGTACAGTATTCTTAAGGTTTGGGATAGGTTTTTTCCACATAAGATACAGAGATATGTAGACCTTGTAGATGTGGGACCAAGTGGCACCAACTCGCATGTTCTATGAGACTGTTCTACTGTTCTCCTAAAGTTCTCCTAATGTTCTCCTAATGTACTACTGTCCATTTGTTCTTTATGCCACTATTTGTCAATATTTTAACCTGATAATGACCCAATTTAGGGTTGAAACATGTTCAATATGTTTTTGAGATTAAATAAACCTTATAATTTTTTCTCCGCTTTGACTGTTTTGGAGTTGCTTAATAAGGTGACCCCATTGAATTGGCACCTCCTTCTTTCTTTTTATGCCCTTTATTTTACCTGCAACTTCATACCACTGGGAAATTGGACATTACTGGATTCTGCACAAAAGAAATGTAACCAGAGTCTTGTGGGTGTGGGAAAGTGGCACCAACTCTCATGTTCTATGAGACTGTTCTACTGTTCTCCTAATGTTCTCCTAATGTTCTCCTAATGTTCTCCTGCCCATTTGTTCTTTCTGCCACTATTTGTCAATATTTTAAACTGATAATAATCAAATTAAGGGTTGAAACATTTTCCCTGTGTTTTTTGGGATGAAATAAACCTAATATTTTTTTCTCCGCTTTGACTGTTTTGGAGTTGCTTAATGGGGTGACTCCTTTGAATTGGCACCTCAAGCTTTCTTTTTCTGCCCTTTATTTTACATGTAACTTTACAGCATTGGGCGATTGGTCATCACTGGATTCTGCACATATTAAATTAGGCTTTGTGTGTGGTTCAGTATTCATGCAGAGCTTTTGTGGAGGACCTCGATCCAAAAATTTAGTGCAACTCGGTTATTTAGCTTTGTGAAACCATAATGTCTCACCTCTTTATATTTATATTTATATAGTTTCTTCTCCCCTCCTGCAACATCCATTTGACCTCATGCTTCTCGTCTATAAAGATACAGTACAAGGAGAAGTTGCCCTTTTTAACCTCAGCATGGTTCTCTTCTCTCTATGTCTGTTCTAATGTTGAGGCCACCACCCCTAGTAATTACGAGCAAGCTAAAGTACCAGTCATTCCACTTCACTCTATTCTGTTACAAGGAAAAAGTAAGTCCTTGGCTATTGTGAGTTATTGCCGCGCCTGTTTATGAATGACTAGCGTATCAATGGGAAAACAGGAAAGCAGTCAATGTGGCATTGTGATGGTAACATAAAAAAGCCTGCGGAATGCTCTGTGGGATTATTCTACTCAGTCATGTTTTAGGCATCATCAGGCTCTGACTAAACATTACACTAGAAAAGCTCTGCATGAGAGTTGCTATTGTTATTTACACATACGGGTAGGAGCTGCTGTCATGTTGCTTAGACATAGTCTACTGTGGCAGGAATGTTTATCCTCTGCAGAATTGTCTGTAGATATGTATTTAATTGTGTAATTAGGATTTCGGTATGAAGCTAAATCTTTTGTGGAGGTTTTGGCCAAATCAAAACGTCATGGATTCTATGCTGAGCTAGGCCAAGTTGGGGATTGATTGTTTCTAGTTCTCATATCTTCTGTTACAAATATTACCATTTGGGTCTCACGTTTCATTGCCAGTAGGCCTTGGATAACGCTCTGAGCTTGTGCTGTCATCAATAAAAAGATTGATGAATAGATGGTCAACTTTAGGCACCTATCCTTGTTTGCTTCATGCAACCACAGTATGATAAACTCAGAAGCAATTGTGATTTCCCCCCCCAGAAGACTAAAGTTTTCCAATACCAAGGAAGAGAGTTGTTGCTTGGAACTGCTTCACATAGAGAAGGAGTCATCATGAATTGAGCATCTGGCACTCATACTCATGCCATTCTCTCAAATAAAATAAATGGTGTTCCATAACAAAGATAATGGTAGCGCCATCTGTACATAGTGGGAAATAAAGCTTTTCACTAGTGATGGGCGAATTTGCGCCGTTTTGCTTCGCCGAAAAAGTTGCGAAACGGCACGGGCGTCTCGTATTTGATGCCGGCGCCCGTTTATTTGACGCCGGCGCCCGTTTTTTACGCCGCCGTCCGTTTTTTGGAAAAAAAAATTTGACGCCGGCGAATTTTTGCCGCGAATTTTCGCAGGAGTTTCACAAATTTATTCGCTGGCGGCGAATTGCGCAAATTCGCCGTGAATTCGCGCATGGCGAATAAATTCGCCCATCACTACTTTTCTCTCCTATTTTAATCAAGAAGGTGATTATCAGCCTAAAAGGTGTTCCATGAAAATGGAAATCTAAGTGACATTGTGGAAGCAAAATAAAACCCCTTATTAAATGTTTCCCTATAGCAATCAACTGGAGGATAGAATACCATTCCAGAGAATATTATAAGCATAGTCTATCTGCATGGCCTTTTCTTGTTTCTTGTTCTCATACCTTCTGGGTCATAGTTTCTCTCATGTCTCATGCACAGTTTAGGTTTCCTCAGCAGGCCTTGGATAACTTTCTGAACTTGTGCTGTCAACAATAAATGTGCAGTTGTTGATGAAGAGATGGTAAACTTAAGGCACCTATCCTTTGTTTGCTTCAAGTTTTCCAACTCCAAGAAAGAGAGCCTCCTTAGGTCCCCATAGAGAAGGACTCGTTGTGTACTGAGCATCTGACACCCATATACGTGCCATTTTCTCAGCTGAAATTAATGGTGTTCCATTGTGTCCCACAACAAAGATAGTGGTGGCACCATCTGTATCAAGTGGGAAATCAATCTTCTTGTTCTTATTTTAATCAAGTAGTTGAACATCAGCTTAAATGGTTGGTTGTTCAACCAAACCAACCTTATACATGAACACTCTCCATGATAGATCATTCTATTGCAATACAATTCACCATCTTTATTTATATTAGTGACAGAAATGCCCCCTCCCCAACACTGGAGAAACATTGTTGCTTAAAAAGTAATTTATAAAACACCCAATATATTTGCTGACAAACCTCTTGAAGAAGCAGAGCTATCAGGAAGAGTAACGAGGCAGTCAGTAAACAGCCTGATTACGCATATCAATGATGGTTATTGTACAGCAGGAGAGCCAGGGATCAGATCTTGCCGTACGTCAGCTAATTTGCTTCCCTACACTGCAGGCAACTCCAATGCGCCTGTGAGATGTGTATGGTGGTGACTCACTGTGTGGAAAGGAATTCTCTCTATGGCAGGATGCACTTGAGGGGAATGTATTTCAGAAATCTGCTGCCTCGGAAAATTGTTGATTAGAGCCAATTATACTGTCTTGATAAGGCTGCTGATTCTCTAAACTGACAAGGACGAACTATTGAATAAGTTCTTTCAACTTTCAATACAGCTGCATTGCCATCATACCGGAATGCCTAATACAGCTCAAAATGGAGACTTTGCACCTGTCGGAGCCTACGGCTCTATCACACAGCTAACTGCTCCATAGTGTAGATGCTCCGACCCACTTATGTGAATGGTGCAATGGCAGCATGTAAATACTCCTGTGGGTGGTTATTTGCTGACCCAGAAAGTGGGCCTCCTAAGCCAAGGTGCTTGCCTCATCTCATACCTCAAAATATATTAATTAATTGCAGTTCTGCATGGTGATACAATAGTTAGCATTGGTTTCTTGAGTGCAGGACACTCTTTGACTGTGTTCTTCCAATGCTTGCTTGGGTTTCTGTGGAGGCTCTTGTTGATTATCTAGTAGAAGTAAATCTAGAGTAACTGGGCTTGCTAAGTAATTGTTGAAGACGTTTCACTACTCATCCAAGTGACTTATTCAGTTTAAGATGAACTAAAGTAGCTGCTTGGATCAGTACTTCACTGAGAATCTAGAGAAATCTGACTTGCTGAGTAATCACTGAAGGTCCTTCAGTGATTACTCAGCAAGTCAAGTTTCTCTAGATTTACTTCTGCTAGATGACCTGGATAAATGAAAACCTTCATAGACTCTTGATTGGTTTCTCTTTGCACTTACTCAAGGGTGTATATGTGTCTGTATATCTCATATAGAAATTATCCAATTACAAGATGAGCTAAATTCACCCTAGGAACTGCTGTTTTAGCTTGGAGGACCTTAAGTAGTTCAAGGATCAACCTAAAAACAGTTGTTACTGGTAGAAGAAAACCAAAGAGGAGAAGGAAGTTGACCTCTCCAGAGTTCTGTCAGCCTAGCATCTTAAGTAAAATGGAGCACTGGCTATATATCTTTTTTTTACCCTCCCCAGAAGAGGGGGGGGTGTTTCATAGAATCTGATTGGGGAAAAGCTATTGATCAGCAGTCAGTGTAATGGGCAAGGTCCTAAGCTAAGGTACTGTAGCAGCATTAGGTAGATAAACAGGTATGTATTGCCAAGCGTAACCTAACCTACATTGATATATGTAGCTAAGGTCTGAACTATGATGGGAACACATCTCAGAAAAGAACCTGTCCAGTTTTACCAAAAAGATTTGTGAAACTGCTGAAAAATTCATGAAACAGGGAAAAGTTTGTAAAATGCATTGAAGTGAATAGGCAGCAATTTTTTTTAGGAGGAAATTTCTTTCTTAAACCAAATGCAATAAAGTCAATGGCCATTTTTTCTTGCAGCAACTTCTTCGTCTCAACGACTTTTTTGTCTTGGGAACTTTTTGTCCAAATGCATTAAAGTCAATGGATATTTGTTCTCAAGTTTTTTTCTCATTCCAAATGGATTAAAGTCAATGGGCATTTTTTCTTGCAGCAATTTTTTTGTCTTTGCATGATTCCCTTGCAGCACGCACTCACTGGAACAGCAGACAGTGGTGTGGTTAAAACATCTTTATTCTCCGGACAATCCTCCTACTGAACGGTGAAGTTAAATTTTAAGCGAAAGGTCTGGGGCAACTGCACCCAGACCCACTAACTCACAGTGTGAGCGTTGCATGATTTATGCCTATTTATCTTAAAGGGCTTGGAATGTATTAGGTTTGGAGTGCTCCCTAATTGGTATATTGGATATTTTAGTTGCAACTTTTTTGTCACAGCAATATATTCCCAAAATCTGAGATTCTCGAGAGAACAGCAGGTTAATGAATTCCTGTATGTACTATGAGCTTATCCAACTACTAACAATTTTCAGTAATACATGTCATGTTTGTGTGTCTATTCAAAAATGGTTATTGTGTGTCTGAGACCATTGACACCCAATATAACTCTTGTGCTCCATCCTCCATTGTTTAGAAGTGAGGAGTATTGGGTTCTGAAGTCTGTCAGTGACTCACAGCATGATTGTGTTGGCTGCAGCCAGAAAAATGTTAGGTTGAGCCACACACAAATACATTGTTAACTATATAAACAACTGTAAGAAAAAATGAATAATGATTACTTGACAAACAGATTTTATTAAACAGTATTACATTCCCCTTTAAGATGCAGATTTAGGGGGTAACAAATTCCTAAATGTAAAACATCAGTGGGATAAAAACAATGAGCAATCATTTTAGATGAAGCCGACCTTTATGCGAGGAACAGAGATCCAATCTTGCTCCGTCGTGCCTGATCAGTTCATTCTACATTCATAACACTGACACTCATTCTGCCTCTCTTATTTATCTGTTCTGGATCTTTATCGGTTCTCTAATGTTCAGAGATCAGAAGGAGTAAATCACGCTCAAGGTGTTGGGGAGAATGATATTGCTGTGACATCTCATATATTTGAGTTGTCTGGATAATGAAAACGGCTCTACAGGACCATCTCAGGCTCAATGTGAGGTCTTAGACCATTCATTTTCATATCGTTTGGTCCTTAAACCCCCCCCCCTTTATGGCTCAAGATTTGGTCACTGCCAACAATGACGCAATACAAGTTACAGATATAGAAAAACTGTGTTGTCAGTCACACGGCTATAGTTATAGGGTATAGTAGAATGATCAAAGAAAGGTGCAAAAGCGTGGGATTTGCCTTTAATTTCTCTCCAAAAGGACATGAAAGCTAGAAGGGAGATGTTACTAAACAGAGAATGGTTTCTCTGTTTAAAGGAGAATTCCACCCCTTATTAAAAAAAAAAACCTGCTCCCCTACCCTACATAGTCCCCCCCTCCCTCCCCTCCAGCCAGCTGCTACCCCGGGTAAATGCCCCTAACCTTTTACTTATTCAGGGCATCGGAGTTCACGGCAGCCATCTTCTTCTCTTCGGTAATCTTCGGGAAGTAAGTGCCGTATCAGTGCATGGGCAGTTGGAGCTGTCTGCTAGTCCCGAATAACTGCGCATGAGCTGAAATTCACGGAAATTGCAGAAGCACCAGAAGAAGACCCAAAGGTTACAGAAGAAGAAGAAGATGGCTGCCGTGAACTCCAATGCCCTGAATCTGCACAGAGGGGTAAGTAAAATGTTAGCGGCATTGACCCACAGTAGCAGCTAGGCTGGGGAGGAGGAGGGCGGGGAGTCTATGTAGGGTAATTGGAGAAGTCTGCCGGTCCTGGAAGTCATGGAAATTGCTGAAGCACCAGAAGAAGACCCGAACATTACCAAAGAAGAAGAAGATGGCTGCCGTGAACTCCAATGCCCTGAATCTGCACCGGCTGGGGGGGGGGGGAAGGAGGGAGGTCTATGTAGGGTAGGGGGGTAGGATTTTTTTAAATAAGGGGTTGAATTCTCCTTTAAAGGATATTGCTGTCTGGCCTTGGAAGCTATAGGGTTCTGGAAGGAACAGGCAAGCCACGCAATCCATTCCATGGCCCAGTTTGTATATTGGTGCTCAATTTCCACAGGAAGGCTGTATTTAATTGTACTTAGAGTGTAAGGAAGGTGTCTCTGAGCGGGGCACAACATTTTCATGCTTGTGTTGCTCCCTAACTCTTTTTCAGGCCCTGATCTGGGGAAAGGCCACCAAGGCCCGGGCCTAGGGCAGCAGGATTTTAGGGGACGGCATGATGCCCAACCACACCCACATTAGTTTAAAAACACTGGAAATCCACAGGAGATACAATAGTTTTTAAAATTTCCTGTGTGCCAATTCCCATTGCTCCGGTCCCGATAAAAATTTACACGAATAAAGGGGAGGGGACAGGGGTGGCGAAGGCAGTGGGCCTAGGGGTGCCGCTATGTAAATGGGGCCCTGCTCTTTTTACATTTGAGTGTGGCTCACAAGTAAGAAAGGTCGGGGGCCCGAGATCTAGGGAAGTAGATTTGGCTTTAGCTTGGGAAGTGTCTTTGTAGATATGATCAAGCTGACATGTTGCATCCAAACACAATCTTATTTTTAATAAAAACATTACATTGGAGGCAAAATTCCAATGCACATGAGCCCTAAACTTGTATATTTCCTATAAATTTCTCTGTAAGGAGGTTTTCCCAGATTATGACAAACACAAAGCAGCTGTAATCCTTATTGCTTCATTATTGGCCTCTGTAGTGGTGAATGGGACCAGTCCTATGCAGATTTGCTGCTTGACTAACATCGGATTGGAATACATTTGAATGCATTATGGGATGACTTTAGGAAACATGGCACGGGACATTCAGAGCAAAACCCAGTTTCTCAGAGCGCTGAGCCATAACATTACTTGTTTAGCAGGCTGGTAAATTAGAGAGATATAATTGGTTCTCACATGGTGACAGTAGGTGCCGTAACAGTATCAATTAAGATACATGTCTCACACATAAACGAGGACTGGCATATTAATGTTAAAGTGATACTGACAAATCCTTATCCATGCTCTTGATTTGAGTTTTTTACAGGAAAATATCAGGGTGATGCCAGAAAACCTCAGCGGGTATAATTGTTTACTCTGGTGCTTGAGTCTATTGGGTCTTTTTATTGTCCCCAGACTGAGAGTAATAGCTGATACAATTGTGGAAGACAGAGTGATGGGAAGGAGGTGCAAGTTGGATAGGGCAGTGGTTACTAAACTGTGAGGCTGGTTCCCTTACTGAAGCCAGAGCAGGAGCCTGAATCCCAGTTAGGAGAATATTTGGGGAGAATGCATATTTGCTCTCCTTCAAGCCCAGACTGAAAGTCAGTTATGGTGAGATATAGGGTGGACACATTTGCTGTAAAAACAGAATTAGCAATAACTATTGAGTCTTTGGTAGGGGGTTCCAAATTTCTGCCCAAAAACATACTTTACTGTTGCAGCCAAATTGACAGCAGAGCTGGGCATCTATCATGACTCTGCCATGCAATACACTGGGGCAGTATCAGGCAGAAGGTCTGGACTGGAAGTGAGCAAGGAGTGTCCAGTAAAGAGGCCGATGTAAGGGGGAGACTGAAGATAGAGGGTAGTCCAGAAAACAGACTGAGGTCGGTCCCAGGAGATCAACAGGAATCAGGCAAGGGTCAGGAATGGGGCATGGGAATATGGAGCTCAGGAACCAGGAGCAGGTATCAAGGCAGAAACAAAACTGGCAACCAGGCAGGGGTCAAGCAGGAACAACAAAGTACTGCAGTAGGCTGGATCAGACTTGGGAGCTTCAATGATCAAGCCTGATCCAGCCTGCTACCTTGTTGTTCCTGCTTGACCCCTACCTGGTTACCATATTAGCTTGTTGTGACATCACTTCCTGTGTGAGTCTCTCCCTGCTCACTCATAGCTCTGGGCTCTGATTACAGGTGGAAGGAAGGGAGGGGGAAAGGGAGAGAGGAACAAACTGAGCATGCTCAAGCCCAAGCCCTGGAGGTTTAAGCTGAAAACAGGAAGTCTGATACAGAAGCCCATGAGTACACAATAGAAGGAAAGAAATGTGCTGTTTCTTTTGATAAAGAGCAGCATTACTTTGAGGGTTTACTAGTGTTTTTATATACAGTAGACCTTTCTGATAAAGCTTACTGAGTTTTAGCATTTCCTTCTCCTTTAAGGATGGGATGGCATTGGGTCTGCTAAATACTCCTTATTAGCATACCCCAGCTAGAACTACTAGCGTAGGTTTACTCTTTAGAAAGGATAAGGCTGGATTACACACAACCAGTTGTCCTTGTCCTTATTAATTGATCCCCCTTGATCTTGGGACACCTCCTCCAGCTATTGGTCAGACCTTTCATATTACAACACATACAAGTCAAAGTGGCAGGGGTAACGACTGCGATTGAAACGATCATAAGCGAGTATTCCATCTTAGAAGACACAAGCAGGTTTTATTTTCCATTTGAGTTGATATGGAAAAGGAATTAGAAACATTACACCAATAAAGCATAAACAATTCAATCACAAAACTGACCTTTCATTAGCCCTTATTCGAGGAAAAAAGAAAGACAATTTCAGGCGGGCATGTCTGATTACTTCATTGCTATTCATAACATAAATAAGCAATTTGCATTTTTTCAACACTTAAAAATGTTGTAATTTGTAAATGAAGAATATCAGTGACGGCGGAAGAACCTGCATTTGTAAGAAACAACATGTAGGGGCCCATTTACTTAGTTCGAGTGAAGGAATAGAGGAAAAAAGTATGACTTTCGAATGGGCTACTTCGACCTTCGACTACGACCTTCGACTCGAACGATTTGAACTAAAAATCGGTCGACTATTCGACAGTCGAAGTACTTTCTCTTTAAAAAATTCTTCGACCCCCTAGTTCGCCACCAAAAACCTACCGAGGCCAATGTTAGCCTATGGGGAAGGTCCCCATAGGCTTTCCAAGGTTTTTTTGATCGAAGGAATTTCGTTCGATCGATGGATTAAAATCGATTATTGGATTAAAAAATCGATTTATGGATTAAAAACTATTATTCCTTAGATCGTTTCATCAAACTAATTGTGCTAAATCCTTCGATTTCGATATTTGAAGTCGAAGGATTTCAATTCGGCAGTCGAATATCGAAGGTTAATTAACCTTCGATATTCGACCCTAGGTAAATTTGCCCCGTAGGGTTTGATAATTCCATTTTCAGGCATTAATAATAATAATGAATTTGAAGCAAGAGCACCACCTGCTGTTCGTTTCAGCCAACTGGCTACAGTCGGCTGAAAATGCATTTCCAGGATAAAGGAAAGTCAGGAAGGAAACATCAGATGAATGCAATGGTGTGATTTATGATACTGATACTGTACATTTATAAAAACGGAGACTACTTTTTTAATGAATGATTTTAGGGATCGCCATGGGCCCCATAGGGGAAATGCAGTTTTTTATACACACCGGTTATTTAACATCACTTTTTACATCGGGTTCTAAGCGTAAATCATCTTACACACATTGATAAACAGGCCTCATAAAGTGCTTAGCAAATAAACAAGTCCATTATTCTTCCCCGACAAACATGTCTGGTATATTGCCATCCCTCTCCGTTGCATAGAAATAATTCCTTGCACTCGCCTATGATGGATGACTCCGTTTCTATCTGATTTGACCCAAAACACATGACCACTTCATTTGGTTAAACCTTGTCCTCTGCTTGTTTGCAATGTCAACCGGAGTTTCCGTTGACCCTTTGTTACCGTAATTACAGTAATATGTGCACAGTCCCCCTGGGGGGCTAATACAAGTATCTGTTTCCTATCAAGTCAGATTTGTTTTGTTTTGATCTCCAACGAACCAGGCTGCCCGTTATTTATTAATGAGAGTGACGGTGAAGGAAAAGATAAAGGTTACAAATTTTGGCCTCAGAAAACTGGAGGGTTTGGTCAAGTTGATGTATCAGATGGCAACGGAGTTATCATAATTGGGTCTTGTAACTAGGGGAGCTGTTACTAGTAACCAGGCCTCGGTGAATGAATGTGACAAAAAATGAACAAAGTGGAGCTGATCATAAATACAAGTATGTTATCTGTTATCCAGATAAGGGGTCTTTCTGTAATTAAATTGAATTCGATTTTATTTACAATTATGTATTAATAATTTATCAATTGATCAATAATTTACAATTACAATGAACAAATTCGAACATCTAAAATCGGTCTAAAATTCGGTCGAATAATCCTAACCCGAATTCGAATCGAGTTCACCTCCAAAAAAAAAAAATGTATTTTGACTATTTTTTTCTCCCATTGGAGCCTACCGGGCGTCATATTCGCAGCGAAACTTGGCAAAAATGTGGCTTATCACTACTATTAACATCTTCAAATAGTTCAAGGGACCTCAGTTTTAGGTGACGAATATTCGAATTAGAATTTCCAGGGTCATGGTTGGTAAGTTTCTTGTTAAATCTCTTTTTATTAAGTTTAAGTTTCACATTCAAATTCAATTTCGAGTTGGTGCTTTTCGAATTTGTGAGTTTTGACCAAAAAAATATTGAAAATTGAATTCAAAATTAAATTTACCATTTGAACCTGAGCAATCTGCCCCTAAGTCTACTTAAAAATAATTTAAACATAACCCATAGGATTGTTTTGCTTCCAATAAGGATTAATTATATCTTAGTTGGGATCAAGTACAAGTTACTGTTTTATTATTACACAGAAAAAGGAAATCAGTTTTTAAAATCTGAATTATTTGATTGTAACGGAGTCTATGGTAGATGGCCTTCCCGTAATTCAGACCTTTCTGGATATCAGGTTCCTAGATAACAGATCCCATACCTTTATACATTATTATAAATCTACCTTGTGACCTGCCTTAGGACCCAAATTGCATCAATTGTTACACCTTACACCACATGAGTAATGTCACAATTGCATTATAATTTGCCATTTGTGACGTCAGCTCTCGGGGGAAAGTGCCGCACTCGCTGTCATTTCATTTTTACATTGGCCACGTGTCGCTGGCTCCATATAATGTTTAGTGCCGGTGCATTATGTTTTCTTTCCTTCCTCCAGATCAATAAACAGAAGGTCAGACGTACGTTTTTTTCTTCTGACCTAAGTTGATGCCAGTGTTACTTACAATATAACACTTAGGATAAATCATGTTACACAGTCAATATACCAAGTGCCATTTTACATTGGTTTCTCCTTGTGGTTGTTGATTTTCAATGCTCATATCTTGTACTCTCTCTCACCCTCTCCTCTCATCAATATACAACCTCTTCCCTGCTCCATCAGCTATCTGTATAACAGAGCATTCTGTCCCAGTGGCTGCACAGATCCTATCTGATCCCCATTGTAAGCAGCAGTCCTGTCCTGCTTTATGGCAGATGAGATTCTAGCTATCTGTATAACAGAACATTCTGTCCCAGTGGCTGCACAGATCCTATCTGATCCCCATTGTAAGCAGCAGTCCTGTCCTGCTTTATGGCAGCTGAGATTCTAGCTATCTGTATAACAGAACATTCTGTCCCAGTGGCTGCACAGATCCTATCTGATCCCCATTGTAAGCAGCAGTCCTGTCCTGCTTTATGGCAGCTGAGATTCTAGCTATCTGTATAACAGAACATTCTGTCCCAGTGGCTGCACAGATCCTATCTGATCCCCATTGTAAGCAGCAGTCCTGTCCTGCTTTATGGCAGCTGAGATTCTAGTTATCTGTATAACAGAACATTCTGTCCCAGTGGCTGCACAGATCCTATCTGATCCCCATTGTAAGCAGCAGTCCTGTCCTGCTTTATGGCAGCTGAGATTCTAGTTATCTGTATAACAGAACATTCTGTCCCAGTGGCTGCACAGATCCGATCTGATCCCCATTGTAAGCAGCAGTCCTGTCCTGCTTTATGGCAGCTGAGATTCTAGCTATCTGTATAACAGAACATTCTGTCCCAGTGGCTGCACAGATCCTATCTGATCCCCATTGTAAGCAGCAGTCCTGTCCTGCTTTATGGCAGCTGAGATTCTAGCTATCTGTATAACAGAACATTCTGTCCCAGTGGCTGCACAGATCCTATCTGATCCCCATTGTAAGCAGCAGTCCTGTCCTGCTTTATGGCAGCTGAGATTCTAGCTATCTGTATAACAGAACATTCTGTCCCAGTGGCTGCACAGATCCTATCTGATCCCCATTGTAAGCAGCAGTCCTGTCCTGCTTTATGGCAGCTGAGATTCGATGAAGGGGTTTATATATATTAGTGCACAAAACTATGTGACACTAATTAGAAGTGTAATGCAACAGAACAATTATAATACACCTTAAGGAAATGATATTAACAAGGGATAGATGAATAGAAAAAAGTCAGCTTACATTTTAGTTCTAAATTTAGGAATATACATGTGATTCTTGCAATACAAACTTTTAAATATAAATTTTCAGGTATGTTTAAGTAAAGTGTACCATTCCCCCCCCCCATGCAAAACGAGAGCTTCTCAGCCTAATAACGTGGAATAGTTTTACCTTCGGGTGAAAGTCTGATTCATGTTTTAATGATAGTGGCGGCTCGCTGAGAATGTGGAATCTATCGCCATGGAAACCACACAAAATTTACTCCAATGCTACGTGCGATCCAGGCAAGATGTACGAGCGAATCTGAAGACCCGTTTAACGAGTGGCCTAAATAGACAGCCGGGCCGGAATTCTAATAATACGTTGAGACACATGAATGAGATGCAAATAGATTGCATAATAAATGTCAGCAAACAACATTATTTGCATGGCTTTCAAACTGGAAGATAATTAGAAGTCATTTAAGAGATAATGTGGTTTTATTAGTTATAATGGGTCTTCTAGACCAGTTCCAAGTCCTGAAGTTTTAGGTGTGAGTTGTTGCCATTCCTGGGAGTGTTCCTGGGACTGTAAAGTGGATTTATCTGACTATAAATGATATAAAAAGGATCGACTTCATATATAACCCTGAGATAAGCCTGGAAATGTCCCAGTGGTGCAGGGAGAAATGACCAATAACTCAGACGCCACTCTCTTTAGCAGAGACATTTTCAGAGTGAAGAGTTTCCAATGGCTCATTTACCAGCAAAGGTGCAACGTTGCACTACTGCAGTAACCTATAGCAACCAGGAAGCAGTTAGTGTGAATCTATTGTAATCGGAATTATGGAAATACAGTCACCAGGCCTTAAAGAACAACTAAACCCTAAAAATGAATGTGGCTAAAAATGTCCTATTTTGTATAGTGAACTTATTGCACGAGGCTAAAGTTTGAGCTTGTCAATAGCAGCAATGATCCAGGACTTCAAACTTGTCACAGGGGGTCACCATCTTGGAAAGTGTCTGTGACACTCACATGCTCAGTGGGCTCTGATTGGCTGTTGAGAAGCTAAGCTTAGGGCTCGTCACTAATTATCCATCAGAAAATGAGCTTCCCTGGCTGTAATATAAGCTGATGCTACAGGTTTATTATTATTCAATTCTGATGCTAATTGCACTAGTTTCTGTGCTGCCATGTAGTAATTATGTGTATTAATTACTAATCAGCCTTATATTGTGACATTTCTATTCTATGTGTACTGTATATTGTGAGTGGGTCCCTAAGCTCAGTAAGTGACAGCAGCACAGAGCATGTGAATCAGTGGAAAAGAAGATGGGGAGCTACTGGGGCATCTTTGGAGACACAGATCTTTACTGCTAAAGGGCTGTGGTTGCCTTGGGCTGGTACAGAAGCACAAAACATCATGTACAACAGTTCTACCTACTTCTTTAGTTGGGCTTTAATTCTCCTTTAAATGCTTAGGGTCTAGATATTCTAAGTAGGGTTTGTTCACTGTCATCGTCTGCCCACCAATATTGGCACAGTCCAGTAGTTATGTGGGGGTTGGAAAAAAAAACAACCTGCACTGGTATAGGCCTGTCCCTCCCTGATTTCATGGAAAGATCAGAGTGCACATACACAAAACTAAAAAGCCATGCCTGGAGATGGGAGAAGAGTTAGGCTGAGTCAAGACCTACTCCCTACACAAAGCCTACTGTGACCTTCCTCCCTGGTCTCTAGAGTGGCCGCCAGAAGAAGAAGGTTGGTTTGGGGGTGCCAGAGGGGGGTTGTGGCTGGGGCCAGAGGCCCGGGGGTGTGGGGGCCCCGAGGTAGCAGCCCCATTGGGCCCCAGGTCCCCCAGTCTGACGCTGGGTAGATGCAGGGCATAGTAAACTAGTGGGGGGGGGGGCAGATGCATGGAGAAGTTCAGCCCAAACCCACCTGGGGACAAACTCCACCATAGGGGCATCAATGTATCTGTAGATGGAACCAACTGCCCCCACAGAGATTGTCGATTTGCAAATGATTGAACTCTAAGGGGGGAATGTAATAAAAATCGCTAACGGAAAAACTATTCGCAATGCGAAAAGTTATGCCTTTGCGCGAACAAATATAGCTTTTGCGAGCTTGGAAACTGTTTAGCGACCACTTCCGACAGTGAAAGACCGTTTGCGAATTTTATAGTTTGCACCAATGCGCAGTCAATATAATAAAACTTCTTACTGAAAAAGTCGTTATGTTTGCTCTAAAAGATTACGACACCTTCAAGCACTTCTTATGAGTGCGCAATTAAAATTTGCAATGCGCAATTAAAATTCGCAATGCAATAACAGTTAAAGGAACAATATTATATTGCGAGATGTGGATTTTTAGTCTTATTGGTGTGAATTGTTTTGCTCTTTGCGACTTTTATTACATTCCCCTGTAAATCATCCAAACTGAGCGGAGAAGTGTCCGAGGCTTCTACTGCATCAGTGCCCTAAGCTTATATGTGGTTATGTAATAAAATGCACCAAAGCAACCAATCAGCAGGTAACATTTACTGGTCACCCATTACCTGGTCACCTGGCGAGATGATCAGAACAGCATGGAGTGCTCCTGTCACAAAATCATAATAGTGGCATTAAACTGCTAATATTATGAAAACGAAAACAGAAAATAAATATTGATTCCAAGAAAGCTTCTCAGAGCTATGTTTCATTTTTATATGGGTGTTTCCTTCGTCTTTTTAAATGATAAAGATCGAATATCCCGAAGTCAAAGTGCTGATTGGTTGTTCTGTGTTTCCGTTTTGCTCCCGTCACTTCCATTGATAAGACCGATATATTCTCCTATAGGCGTGACATTTATAAAAGGCAGAGCACAAAATAATAACCTGATTATTAACCCAGAAGGTGCTGAATGTGCAACGCGCATTTCTATTAGCCAAAGAGATATGAAAGGTAACATATGTGTTTGGAAATCTCAAAATACCCTCAAATTCCCCAAACAGCATGGAATCTCCAGAGGCTTTTCCTAATTCGCTATGTTAGACAAAACTTCTAATTAACTCTTAACACAATAGATTTGCAACTGTACCTTGTGGGATTCAAAGCCTCGTTTTTTTTGCCAAAAATAAGAGTTTTAGAGCTTTACATCAAGCTGTTTTTAAAATGCCCTGGATGCCCATATTTTGGGTGGTATTTTAATTAACACCGATGCAGGAGGCAGCCGTTACATTTACCTTGAGGTTCTGCTCTAAATTTTAATGAGAGTTTTAATAAATTTAATGAAATGCAACTTTTCCAGGGAAGAAAGGAGTTCAGGCTTTTAAAAATTCTCCATGTTCTCACTTATTGAGTGCCCATGGCCGTTCCACAAATAGTGAAAAGATTAAAGGGGTTGTTTACCTTTGAGTTAACTGTTAGTATGATGTAGAGAGGGTTGCAATCGGTTTTCCATTTCAGCCATCTAACATACATTGTAACATAGTAAGTTAGGTTGAAAAAAGACACATGTCCATCAAGTCCAACCTTAAGTCTATATATAACCTGCCTAACTGCCAGTTGATCCAGAGGAAGGCAAAAAAACCCATCTGAAGCCTCTCCAATTTGCCTCAGAGGGGGAAAAATTCCTTCCTGACTCCAAAATGTAATGGGACCAGTCCCTGGATCAACTTGTACTATGAGCTATCTCCCATATCCCTGTATTCCCTCACTTGCTAAACACCATCCAACCCCTTCTTAAAGTAACATAAAAAAACCCTACCCTACGTAAACCCCCTCCCTCCCTCCCCCCCCAGCCTAGCTGCCCCCCAGACAAATGTCCCTAACTTATTACTTACCCCTCGGTGCAGATTCTGTCCTCAGAAATTAATGGCAGCCATCTTCTTTTCTCCGTTAAACTTCGGAAGCAGACCGTCATTTTTGATGCATGCGCAGTTGGAGTAATATCCCGGTCCCTAACAACTGTGCGTGCGCCGAAACTCACGGGAAATTCTCATGACTTTCGGCGACTGGAATTTTACTCGAACTGAACATGCTTTCGATGGCGGCAAAGCTAGGAAAATCGCAGCAAATTTGCGCCTGGTGAATTTATTCGCCCATCACTAGTGCTGACATTTATCTGAATCCCAAACCAAATTCCGAATCTGGTGATTCCTTAGAAACATACTGTAGATACGACTTCTTGCTGATGTTACAGTTTGTCTGTAATCTGCTTTTCATCATGTTTTACAGAAATAAACACAAGAACTTTGTAGGGGTAAAAAAAACACACACAGGATTATGCAAAACCCGTTTGTTAAATGAGGAGGTTTGATTGGTCCATATATTCTGTGAAACAGCTAGACTTTAAATTCTATACAATCCAGATTTTGCAAATGTCAAGATTTTCTTGAATTTAGCTACAAAATCCAATTTATTTGTGGGAAAAAAGATAAAAAGAAACCGAAAATAAACGAGCTGCAAATTAATGTAGGAAGTAGGTGCCTGGTGCTCACTCAGCCATTCAAACCTGTGGCTATATTTGTTTGATTTTTAATTCAATGATGCAAGTTCACTGATTTGTAAGCAGAAATCAAGACATTTACACAATATAGGCACACACAAACATTCACACACACACTCAAACACAATCACACACACTTACACATACAAACACAATCACACTTCCAAGGCTACGGTTACATTAGTGTATGTAGAAGATATATATATATATATAATGTATGTGTGTCTGTCTGTATTTACAGAAAGTAGTGCAATTGGCAAGTGTTATTTCCCCACTTCTGGAGAGGGATATAGTGGGGATTTGCGATGGGCGAATAAATTTGTCTAGTGTGAATTTGCAGCGAATTTTCACGTTTCGCTGTCAGCAAATACATTTGATAATCTTCAGCGAAAATTCATCAGCCACAAAAAATTTTGGACGCGCGTCCAAAATTGATACAGGCGTCAATTTTTGAGTATCACAAGTTTTTTATCCATCACTACTGGGGATGCATAGGAGGGCTAATCTTGACAGATTAAAGGTAATATTTTTGGAGGACTCTATTAGCTACTGTCCAGTTCCTGTATGAGTAATAAGAATTGTACATAATTCTTGTGTTAAGGCTGAAGTTATGGGTGAAAGCAAAGGGTTGATTTTTTTTTCTACTATTGTTTATAAGGACATAAATGCATATATAGTAGATGGGCACAAGGGCGTTCAGTACGGAGAGCTACAAGTCACATTCTACTGTTATACCCAGCAATGTATTTAGTAGGGGTGCCACTTTTCTGGGCTGTGTGGGCCAGGCAGAGGGGCCTGCTGGTGACATCACAACCTGGACTGCTGATGTTGCAGGGCGTACCGCTGACATCACAGGGTGGGGCTATGACGTGGTAATTGGATATTAGTTGACCACATCATTCTTGAAAAATTCCTGATTTCCTAATTTACAAAACCGGACGGGCAGTTTTGGAAAATCGGACTGTCCAGGTCAAAACCTGACCAGTGTTAACCCAAGTATTTAGGCCTGGTGCCACCCTTGGCAATATGTGTCATTACTTGTTTTTGGCAAGACAAGCCTCGTACCCCTCACCCTCCAGCTCTGCTGCCTGATTTATACAGAAAGTCTCCCAAGATGGCTGGGGTCTTTTAAACAATTTTCTTTAAAAAACTGTTTTGAATTATATATTCAGCTGAGTGCTGCCCCCTAGCCACAGACCTTTGGGTATGTATATATATATATATATATATATATATATATATATATATATATGATGCTCCGGAAACTTGATTTTGTCAATTTTTTTCTGCGAAAATTTGGATCTTCATATTTTAAATCTAATAGAAAACCCTGAAAACATGAAATAAACCCAATGGGCTGGTTCTGCTTCCAATAAGGATTGATTATATCTTAGTTGGGATCAAGTACAAGGTACTGTTTTATTATGCCAGAGAAAAAGGAAATACTTTTGAAAAAATTGGATTATTTTGATAAAATGGAGTCTATGGGAGTCGGCCATTCTGTAATTTGGACCTTTCTGATTAAAGGGTTTCCAGATAAAGGATCCCATGCCTGTATTTTCAGATTTAGATTTTTAGCAGCTCTGGGTTATAATAAATCTCTAAGAATTTGAGTTTTTAGTTTTCCAATGAAAAATTTGAGTCTTCCCTATAAAAATCTCGACCAGAAAAAATTGAGGTTTAATAAATGGGCCCCTAAGTGTTCCTCTTGCATGTGACATTTCCATGGATGCAGAATTGCACCCAATACTTTACTCTTCACCATTAGAGCGTTGGTTATTGATGTGAAACTTGCTTTGTTTAACTTCTGTAATCCTCAAACATCTAAAGGATACGTAGAACTGTGTCAGATTTACTTTTAATAACAATATTATGATTGGTTGTGTCAATCCAAATGACCAATCACAGGCCAGTAAGCCAAATGTTAGCATATTGTTGAATAGTAAATACAGAGCGTATTTGAATAGAACTAGAAATGGATCCTGAAACCTTGGCAGACAGTTGCCTTGGATGGACTTCAAACCAGAGAGAACTATTTATTTTATAAATTCGACGGGCTGCGTTGTTATGTGTTTGCCAAAGTATTCGGCCACAATAGTAAATTAAAATCTTTCACTCAGTAGCGTCTACATTTGTAGGTGCATCTACTGTAGTTCTGCTGATTGTGGCACTTTCTGAGAGTGGCCTATTAATGAAACACTCTGTGTGCCAAAGGCTTTATTGTGATTCTCTGGCCAAGGCCCACTAAGATCTTAGCAAATCCTAAACAGCAGTTGATTTTTCCCATGATGCTTTTGCAGTTGGGTGGTCTATGTATATAAGCCAACGCACTGTCCGTGTTATGCCTATAATGAAATGAGTGCATGCTGTGTGATATTAGGAAATAGACACTTGTATTTGCACTAGTGATATGCGGGTCCACAAAAATTCAACCCGTACCCGACCCTAACCCATCGCTTCACCACCTGCACTTGACCCTAACCTGTTACATTTGCACCTGACCCTAACCAGGCAAGTATTGGTATTTAGAGGCATGCACCTGCCCCGCCCATCATGGAAGAGGCAGAGCGGGCAATTGGTTTTTTTCCCATGATGCTTTTGCAGTTGGGTGGTCTATGTATAGAAGCCAATGTACTGTCCATGCTATGCCCATAATGACATCAATGCATGTTGTGTGATATTAGGAAATAGATGTAGTGATGTGGGAGTCAACACAATTTTGTCCCATAGCCAACAAGAACCCATCACTCCCCCATGATATCAGAAACCCATGATATTGACCCTAAACCGTCACTTCAGCACATGTACCCGACCCTAAACCGTCACTTCAGCACATGTACCCGAAATTAAACCGTCACTTCAGAACATGTACCCGTCCCTAACTTGTCACTTCAGCACATGTACCCAACCCTAAACTGTCACTTCAGAACATGTACCCCACCCTAAATCGTCACTTCAGCACATGTACCCAACCCTAAACTGTCACTTCAGCACATGTACCCGACCCTAAACTGTCACTTCAGCATATGTACCCGACCCTAAACCATCACGTCAGCACATGTACCCGACCCTAAACTGTTACTTCAGTACATGTACCCGACCTTAAACTGTCACTTCAGCACATGTACCCGACCCTAAATTGTTACTTCAGCACATGTACTTGACCCTAAACCGTTACTTCAGCACATGTACCCGACCTTAAACCGGCAAACACTGTTATTTATAGACCTGCGCCCGCCCAGTCCCTCTCTGACACAAAAGGGGAGGGACGCACAGGCGCAAAACTACATTCCTATAGGCGAAAGAGGGGCATAGTAAGGTTGTGGGTGGGGTTGGTACATGGGGAACCCGGCTGTGACCCACAAAGGTTGTACAGAAGATCCAAACCCACCCAATATAGGGGTACACCTACCAGTACTGCAGGTTTTGGGCCTGGCCCGAACATGACTAGTTTGCATGAAGAGACATGTAGAATTGTGTAATTGCTTATCCCCTTATATAAAAAAATATATATTTCCTTGTGTTTTTTGCCCATCTGGTAATATGAGAAATATATACACAAAATATTGTGCAATAGGGATAGAAGTAGTTGCTATTGTCTTTATATCTGGGGGTCACATAACCTTACGGTATTGCACCCTCAAAGCTTTTGTATCCGTAAAATAATATGGCTCGGTTAATAACACCTTATCTGTCTATGTAGCGATGAGTCTATGAGTTACACTGGCTTCAGTAGTAGAAGATGGAGTAGACGGGTAATCATAGGATTTGCCCTGCAGATTAGTAATTATAGGGTTTGTCCTAGAGATTAGTAATTATAGGGTTTGTCCTAGAGATTAGTAATTATAGGGTTTGTCCTACAGGCCCATAATCTCCGGCTTGTTCCTACTGATGAGAAATATCCTTTCCCTGGTTTGTGGCTTGGCTTTTCCCATTGGGATTCCAGTCCTGTGATGAGTAGGAGCACCTGGCAAGAATCCTACGTATAAACCTTACTAATGTTATCATTTACTAACGTTACAATTGTCCCTATTTCACAAATAATGACATGATATTGGCCATAATTGAATTTGTCTCAACTCACCTGAACCCTCAGCTCCAATGCAGGGGGTGTGTCCAGCCTAAAGGGAGAATTGAATAAAAAACACAAAAAGGCTGAATATTGAAATTTAAAGGAAATGTGGCCTTGGATTGGGAATTAAAACACTCATTATTTTTACACAATACAAAATAGACTTTCACAAAGCAGAGCGATTGATTCATCTCCAATACAGTGAGACAAAGAATTCCGGTTTATTTTTGCCCAGAGGTTTATTTCCCGCCCGACGCTAAATCTCCAGTGAATCGGCAGCTGTTTCTATGGAATGTGCTGTCTCTGCGCTTCTTCTTCTGCTTCCCTCGGCTTTACAAATTGTGGATAAGAAGCATTTTATCCTTGATTGAAGGAAAGATTAAATTTTTTTTTTATTTCTTGGGTTGGTGACGTGCAATCCCTGCAGTCTTTACCCAACGTGAAGCATTTAATATTCAGAAAGGGTTAAGGCTAAAGAAAATGTCTGATCTACTGTACAACCAGCCCCTTGTTACTACAGGTCAGCTGTAAGGGGCAGATTTATCCATTGGTTACAAAAATAATTCTTGTCTTTTTACAAAATGTGAAACAAATGTGAGGTGTCAGGGAATTTCCCTTTATTTATTATTGTTTGCTGTATTTTTTCCTAATAGGGAATGTAATGCATTGCAGAACTTTCAGTGTCTTCAGTGACTTCTCATATCCTTATCATTTACAGTAGGGGGCACATTATCCCTTATTATACATGAGTGATACTCAGAGTTCCCTGTATAACTCAGCCTGCAGCCTTGTGCCTTTATATGGTCACAGAACAACCCCTCAGTGACTTCTAATATCCTTATCATTTACAGTAGGGGGTACATTATCCCTTATAATACATGAGTGATACTCAGAGTTCCCTGTATAACTCAGCCTGCAGCCTTGTGCCTTTATATGGTCACAGAACAACCCCTCAGTGACTTCTCATATCCTTATCATTTACAGTAGGGGGTACATTATCCCTTATAATACATGAGTGATACTCAGAGTTCCCTGTATAACTCAGCCTGCAGCCTTGTGTCTTTATATGGTCACAGAACAACCCCTCAGTGACTTCTAATATCCTTATCATTTACAGTCGGGGGTACATTATCCCTTATTATTATGTCACTTCAGGGTAAGACCACAGGTACAATACACAGTTCAGTCACAGGGCTGACTTCAGTTATTCACACCGATATTGGCAGCTGTTGGTGAGGGATGTACCAGCTCAGTAAGACTCTATAACTGCCTTCTATTAAAATGTTATTCATTGTCACTTAAAGGGGTGGTTCCCCTTTACATTACCTTTTAATATGTTATAGAATGGCTAAATGCAATTGGTTTTCATTTTTTATTATTTGTGGTTTTTGACTTATTTAGCTTTTTATCCAGTAGCTCTCCAGTCTGCAATTTCAGCTATGTGGTTGCTAGGGTCCAAATTCCCCTAGCAACCATGCATTGATTTGAATAAGAGACTGGAATATGAATAGGAGAGGCCTGAATAGAAAGAGGATTAATAAAAAGTAGCAATAACAATCTATTTGTAGCCTTACAGAGCATTTGTTTTTTAGATGGGGTCAGTGACCCCCATTTTAAAGCTGGAAAGAATCAGAAGAAGAAGGGAAATAATTCAAAAACTGTAAAAAAGAAAAAAATTAAAAGTTGCTTAGAATTGACCATTCTATAACAAAACATTAAACAGTTAACTGAAAGGTGAACCACCCCTTTAATACTAAAAGAAGCCATAGAATGTGCAATGACTTGAAAAACAAACTAAATAAAAACAAGACCAACTGCAGCAGTCTCAAGGTGGAAAGCAAAAGAGGTGGAGGCAGGCAAGTGTGATCTTTATTGCCTTGTAGATTATTATAGATGGTTTTTGGCTGTGTTCATGGCCAGAGCAGGACCCTTGATCCGCCAAACCCTTTTTACCTCTATAGGTACATGTTGAGCCTATCAGTAAAGGTCATTGCTATATACTCTTCTGGATGGGAGTATTTAACAATAAGTATCACATATGGTACTGCAGCCACATAGGTGTTGGGAGATGTAGTTTCTCAGCTGCTGGACTGACACTGATTTGGCAAACTTAAAGGGATACTGTCATGGGAAAAAAAAAATTTTTCAAAATGAATCAGTTAATAGTGCTGCTCCAGCAGAATTCTGCACTGAAATCCATTTCTCAAAAGAGCAAACAGATTTTTTTATATTCAATTTTGAAATCTGACATGGGGCTAGACATATTGTTTCCCAGCTGCCCCTGGTCATGTGACTTGTGCTCTGATAAACTTCAATCACTCTTTACTGCTGTGCTGCAAGTTGGAGTGATATCAACCCCCTCCCTTTCCCCCCAGCAGCCAAACAACAGAACAGTGGGAAGGTAACCAGATAGCAGCTCCCTAACACAAGATAACAGCTGCCTGGTAGATCTAAGAACAACACTCAATGGTAAAAACCTATGTCCCACTGAGACACATTCAGTTACATTGAGAAGGGAAAACAGCAGCCTGCCAGAAAGCATTTCTCTCCTAAAGTGCAGGCACAAGTCACATGACCAGGGGCAGCTGGGAAATTGACAATATGTCTAGCCATGTCAGATTTCAAAATTGAATATAAAAAAATCTGTTTGCTCTTTTGAGAAATGGATTTGAGTGCAGAATTCTGCTGGAGCAGCACTATTAACTGATGTGTTTTGAACAATTTTTTTTTTTCCCATGACAGTATCCCTTAAAGGGGTGGTTCACCTTTAAATGAACTTTTAGTATGTTATAGAATGGCCAATTCTAAGCAACTAAGCAACTGGTCTTCATCATTCATTTTTTATAGTTGTTTTAATTATTTGCTTTTTCTTCTGAGACTTTCCAGCTTTCAAACGGGGTCACTGACCCCATTTAAAAAAACAAATGCTCTGTAAGGCTACAAATGTATTGTTTTTGCCACTTTTTATTCCTCATCTTTCTATTCAGGCCTCTCCTATTCATATTCCAGTCTCTTATTCAAATCAATGCATGGTTGCTAGGGGAATTTGGACCCTAACAACGAGATGGCTAAAATTGCAAACTGGAGAGCTGCTGAATAAAAAGCTAAATAATTTAAAAAAACACAAATAATAAAAAATGAAAACCAATTGCAAATTATCTCAGGATATCCCTCTCTACATCCTACTAACAGTTAACTCAAAGGTGAACAAGCCCTTAACATTTACATTTTTTTAAGGTCTCAAATCGCCTGTAATCCTATGGAGCCCATATCTCTACCATTAGCCCAGTACATACCTGTACATTACTCGGCCCAGTAATACCTGAGTAGCTCAGAGGGTTAAGCTGAAATGAAAACATTCTTTCTCCATCTCTGAGTCATTACACTGCAGCGTCAGGACTACCGGTCTGTTTACCTCACTCGGAGAAGGATTCAGCTTTTACGTTAATTGGGTTAATTAGCCAGTTAGTAAAGTTCCTCGTTTATGTGCAGTAATTGCATGTCACTCCTGCAAAGTGATCTGCCATGATTAAAGGGCAAGTAAGGCATACAAGTATGTTAGTTGGGAGGAAAGGTAAAAACCCTATTTAATCTTCTTAATGAGGCAGGACCTACTCTCACCACTTACTGACCAACTGGAGACAATTCCTCCACCAGAATGTAGGTACAAGTCCTCACAGTTAGGTTGGGTAATTCGTTCATAACTCCTACATCTGTATTTCCCTATTCATCAACAGGGTTGGCTGGGCTGCAGCCCACCTGGTGGGCCCTGACCTATTCCCCACCCTGGAAGCAGCACTTAGGCGTGGGCGAATTTGATCCATCTCGCTTTGCCAAAAATTTGCCGCCGGTGAAATATGGCTGACGCCCATTAAAGTCTATGGGTGTCAAAATTTTTTGACGCACATCGAATTTTTTTTTGACGCGCTTAATTTTTCAGACACATTGCGACCTATGGGCGTCATTTCCGGAGCAAGACAAGGCCCATCCCTAGGTCAGCACCCTCACCTCCCTTATTGTGGCCGCAACAAGTTACAATAAGGTGCACTGGAAGAGGAGTTGTGGCTAGGGCAGGGGGCCCAGAGGTGGAGGGGGGTTGCGGTTTGGGCGGGGGGGCCTTGGGGGGTATAGACCTCTGAGGCATCAGCCTCTGTGTAACCAGACACCCCCCAGTTCCAATGTTGCCCATCGACATACCCTTGCTCTCTCTGCCACATTCTATAACTTGCTCTGCTGCCAACCTCAAAAGGAGCAGAACCCCATGTTATAACATTGTGCCGTCACCCATGAGTTCTGGGTGCCAAACTGACATTTCTGTAGTTCAACTGCAACTCTCCCCATCCTGTATGAGCTGCATTTAAACAAGAGCTGGAGGGCCATAGGTTGGATCATTCCTGCTGAAGTCCAGATGGAGCAGGCGAGGAGCCGAAAAGTGACGTGATAGTGTTATATTTGAATAGAGTGACCTTGTGGGACACAGCTGTCTAGGTAAAGTTTTCTCCATCTGTTGATTTTATTTCCCCTTGAAGTAATATACAATTTTATATCTGTTGCCAAATAGAAAATTAATCGGAGCTTTCAGGCGGCAGTTTACAAACCCAGAAATGTACAAGTGTTTTCCTCGGGGGAATGGAGGCATTATTACGCAGTTTCTCTAAATCCCCGGTGCAGGCTCTGATCCTGCTGTAGGTTGACTTGCCCTTTGGTCAGAATGTTTGCGGCTGAGTCCACTGATGTGTAAGAGAATAGGGGGGCTGAATTCTCCAGCTGCAGAGAGAGAGATAAAGGAGGGGGCTCATATACATTCACGCTCCAGAGCTACTGGTGAGATTCCTGGGATTTTTTTCGGCTATAAAAAAAAAGCAAGGTTGGCAGTTCAATTGATTTCCCTTCACTCCCCCCCCTGGTTTGAGGAAACCCCTCATGACAATGCATACTGATACAGGCTGAGCAAGATCTCAGCATCTCCTCGCAGCAGTCACTATGTGTTGCAGCAAGTCACTGGCTTCTTCCCAAACGAGGAGCTGCAGTATTTTCCTTCCTTCCAAGGAATAATTTCAAGCCACTTGAGCTGACATGACAACCCTGGGCGAGTGTGCTAAGTAGGGGTCCGCATCCTCCGACATGCAAAGTCTCTCCACACCTGCTTTTCCCAGTGTAAAACTAATTGGCCCCTGTGGAAAGGGGGGACCCGGCGTTTGCTGCACCACCGATTCCCACCAGCCGAGGATGAGACCCCTGAATGGAGCCCAGGTAGCCAGGCGTGTGGCGTGAGGATAGAAGACTTCCGAGGGGGTCTGCGTTGCGTGTTGCACTTCATGAGCCGTGGTGGAGCTTGACTTGTGAAGACCTCAGAGCTGCTGCACTCAAGGAATGTCCCCTCTTGTTAAAAAACCTGACTGCTTTACACCAATGATTTGCCACTGCAAAGTTGCTTGCACCAACAACACTTTGTCGTTGATGTTCGGATGCAAGGTAAGGCTCCCTACTTGTCTGTACTCAATGGGAATTACATCAGTGACACATTGGGGTGCGCAAGCTTTAGGGCACTTGGCCAAGGTAGAGCTCTGTGACGTTCCAACTGCCAGTTCCATAAATCATAAGTCATTAGGAGACAGACATGCTCTGCTAGACCCAGAACTGTTCGAATTTTGCATTTTCCCCATAATAAAATATTTTTAAAATATTATGTTGGGAGATCCATTATCCGGAAAACCCATTATCCAGAAAGCTCCGAATTACAGGATGGCCATCTCCCATAGACTCCATATTATACAAATAATTCAAACATTTTCAAATGTCCTTTTTCTGTGTAATAATAAAACAGTAGCTTGTACTTGATCCCAACTAAGATATAATTAATCCTTATTGGAAGCAAACCCAGCCTGTTGGGCTTGTCTAATGTATGAAGATCCAAATTGAATTATAAAGGTCTTTGAGGTATCGTTTCTGGGGTCTTCCAAGTTTAGGGATTCCAACAGACTATATTTATCAAAGAGATGACACAGTCCTCTAGAGTGAAATTCCAACCAACCAATTCATTTCTCTGGGATTTTTAAAAGAATATTTATCAAGGGGTGAAAGTTCATCCTTTGATAAATACTCCCATAGAAATGAATGGAGAGTGGCAGAATTTCACTCTAGAGGCTTTGGCGATCTCAGACTTCACTCTTTGATAAATATACCCCAAAGTCTTGGCTGGCAGATTGAAACATTTTTTACAAAATCTGATTGATAATATATTATTAATTGAACATTTCCCTGACACATGCGTTATACCTAATGAGGCCCACTGCCTTCAATAAAATATCATCATAAATAGTAGATAATGGAGAGGGGAGCTTCAACTTGGGATTAAGCATCTAAGCAGAGTTGCAGTTGGTCTTGAGAATTGAAATTCTTTTGGTGTTTGCAGAGCTGTCTTTAGGAGTCCCAGATAGGGTTGGAAGCCCAGGGCTCTGTCCACAGACCAGTAGGGGAGGATAGTAAGTGTAGAAGAGCACGAGGATGACAGTAAAATAATAATAAATCACTTTTTTTCACTGTTGTTCCTTAAGGCCAGTTATGTAGGGGCAAGGACCTCCAGCTTTCAATCCTTTGTTGGAGCACATGGCTGCTCTTGCTAGCTTACTTACTTGACAGTTACTATCCTATTTCTGTCTCACCTCCCTCCCCGGGTTCCTGTTCCCTAACTTTTCTAAAGGGGATTCCCTTTACTGGGGCCATGTTGTCCCGGGCCTACCAGCAGAAATTCAAACTGTAAAACAGCTGGAGGCCAAAGAAAGAGAGACCTGCGATTCCCAAACACAATATTAAAGTTAATCAGGACTCCCCCCTAAGCCAATGGGAAATACTCACCCAGGTTAACCCAAGTACCAGGATTAAGGAATATAAAAAATATAGGAGATTTCCAAGCCATGGGGTAAGATAACACTCTGGGTCCCTAAACGTATGCCCAAGAGTCACCCTCAAAAATAATTTTTAGTATGTAATATTAAGGAATGTTTTATCATTGTCTTCAGTTCTTTTGTTCTTAAACGGCAATTTGAAGGTGTAGGTGTGCTTGTAGTTACAGAACAACTGATTTTCCACAGGTTGGACAGACCTACTGAATTAAGAAGAAGAACTCATAAAATCTACAGATGAAGCCACTTGGATTTGTGAGTTAAATGCGTCATGACTCAGAGTTAATTGAAGAAACTGTGTTATCTAAAGTCATCTTAACTCATTTAATGCATTTAACCTTTTCATTAGCATACCAAAGCACCATTGTTCACAATGGTGAATGCTTTAATTAGATGGGATGTTGTGACACAGTTTTCTGTGTTAAATGAGATAAATGGGATATCTGTGTTTAGTTATTCTGTGTCATACAGACAAACCAAAGTGGCTGCATCTGTATATATATAATCTATATATGTGTTTTTATATTTCCTTAGTTGTTATTCTCCTCTTAAAAGCAAAATTTAGAATGATATCTTGCTCAGTCAGGGACCCTTGCAACCAAAGTAGACCCAGTGTGCACTTGGACCATGTGGGCCCCGATGGCCCAAAGCTACTCCCCACTCTTGACAAACTTTGGTTCACTGGTTGAGCCTTGAGGCACAACCTTGGTGTTCCTGCACCTGAAGCATTGTAAGGTCAGCCTTCTAATAGTTGTAGTCCCATCTCCAAACCTCTGGGCCCTCTATAGCCATAGACCAACCAGCAGCTACTTTTATTACTCCCCTAAAAAAGGGAAATCACTCAATCACCATAAAAAAAAGTATGAAGACCAAACACCTAGTCTTTTAGGAATGTTTTCTACAACTTCCAGCTTTAAACACTAAGCAGGTCTTCTAACCTCTGGGACCTTCTATGATGAGACACAGAAGAGACATAGGGGCGGATTTATTCATTAAATCTAACTGTCAGGAGCAGTTTACTGGCAGTCAGGAAAGTTTATTGACACATTTATCAACCTGATACATATCAATTCATTAAAGGTTTCCAGAGCAGTTCAATGGCTCTATGGGGTGATCGTGCTCAGGGCAGCTCAGCAGATGCATCTCTGTGGGAATGTTTACTCAAGCCTTATGCACTTCACAGCACCATGAATAATGTAATCTATGTTCTTATATATTAGCGTATGAAGCAAGGCCGAGGCACAAGTCAGAGAGAATCACAAGAGCCCCATTTAATAAATTCTGATTTGCAGTAGTGGTGATGTATTAATCTGGAAGTGCAAGCATCTAGTGTAAGGGAGCATGCAAGGACTGTCAGCATTCATTAGTGCCGCCTAGAAGGGTCCTCTCTTTTAATTTGCCTGAAAGTTGTATAACAAATAGATGGTAGCTTATCAGACAAACGGACAACCAATCTTATACAGACAAACAGACGGTGGAAATTTGAGGAATGATTTCATTGTGGACTTTTGAGACCCCCTGAACACTTCCTTGGGGTGAATGTTTAGAATTAAAGAGGATCAACCATGACAAATGTGTTTAATATGTTGCTAATGTTCACATTTTAATCGTTTATGTAATTAAGAACCATTCATGGATGTGGACGGCCAAGTGTTAGAGCAGTTGAATATCGGGTCCAGGGCCCCTATTGATCTGTTGCACAAGGGAATAGTGATGAGCAAATATTTTTTGCCAGGATTGGATTTGCAGCAAAATTCCGCATTTTGCCATCTGCAACGTTTTTTTGTGACACTGTGGCAAAAATTTTGCAGCGAAAAAGATTCGCCGCAACAAAAAAGTCGCCAACACCAAAGTTGCAGAGACCAAAACACCACTTGACTTACTAATGAACTTTGAGTGAGAAAAAAACGGCTACTAAACTTAAATCCGTTGAACAAAAAGTCGCCGCGACAAAAAAGTCATGCAATAAAAAATAATAATAAATTACCACACTCCTCGGCAATTCCTCCCTGAGATTAAAGTGCTGCTCATAAAGTTACTTATCTTGGGGTCTTTGTCTTGGAACCCTACCTGGTCCTCCCATATCTCCTCGTTGGAGCGTAAGCTGCTCACTATCTTCCCTGAGCCTTCCTCTTGCTCCTAGAGCAACTATGATAAAACTTACTAACACTAAATAATCTTTCAAAGTCTAGAACTCTGTAACCCTGGGCCCAGGGCCGCCATCAGGGGAGGACAGGGGGAATAAGTGTCCCGGGCCCGGGCATGAAGGGGGGCCCGGCAGTGCTGTAGTTTTGAAAAGAGCCAGGACCCCCTTGAGAGCGCCGAAGCCGTGCGTGCGACCATCGCGAACAGCCGAAATACGGAAGTGCCGAAGGACCGGAAGCAACGAAAACAGCCGAACTCCTGAAGCGTCAAAAAGACCTGAAGTCACGAAAATAGCCGATATTGAATTTCTGAAGCGGCGAAAACACCCGAAGTCACGAAAACATCTGAAATTGAAGTCCTCAAGCTGCAAAAAGACCCACAGTCATGAAATGGGGCGAAGTTGAAGTCCTGAAGTCTGAACACCAATGTGTTTTTTTTTTAATCCCCTGGCCACCAATGTATTATTTTAATATTCTATAGGCCCCTGCCACCAATGTTTTTTTTTTTTTTTTTTTAAATTTTTGGGTCCCTTCCACCAATGTTTTTTTTAAAAAAAAAATTTTTGGGGCTCCAATTTTTTTTACTTGTAAGGGGGGCCCTGGCGTCAATGTTTTTTTTTTTAAATATTTTTTGGGGCCCTAATTTTTTTTAACTTGTAAGGGGGGCCCTGGCGCCAATGTTTTTTTAAAACATTTTTTTGGGGCCCCAATTTTTTTTAACTTGTAAGGGGGGCCCTGGTGCCAATGTTTTTTTTAAAAAATATTTTTTGGGGCCCCAATTTTTTTTAACTTGTAAGGAGGGCCCTGGCGCCATTGTTTTTTGAAAACATTTTTTTGGGGCCCCAAATTTTTTTAACTTATAAGGGAGACCCTGGCACCACTGTTTTTTTTTTTTAACTTATAAGGGGGCCACCTAATGGGCAAACCTTGAAATAATATAGACCCAGGAAAAGGGATATAGCTGCCTGGGTTAATTAAAGGTCCTAACTACAATGGGGAAATGCCTGAGAAATGTCTAACTCCAGGGACAAAAAGTCACCAAGACAAAAAAAATTCACCGCAATAAAAAACTCCCATTGACTTTGTAATGCATTTGGAGTGAGAAATAAAAGTTGTGTTCATAAAAATTTGTCAAAATATTGTCTCCGATTGACTTTATTGCGTTTTGCAAATTTTTCAGCAGTTTCACGATTTTTTCAGCGAAGTGAAATGGGACAGATTCACTCATCACTACAAGGGAATCCTTTGTTTAATGCCTGATGGAGTAGGTGTAAAGTATAATATTATGGATGTGTTTTGCACCTGCAAGTGCTTCTACATGAGGACTGTAGGGATGTAGCGAACGGCGGAAAAAACAAAAAAAAAACAGGTGCAAATAAGATACTTTGTAACAATTTTGACTCTGGTTGGTGCTGGTAGTGGTGAACTACTAGGAGGAGCAGCACACCAGTCCCACTCCCCAACACAGCTAGACTAATAGCACTGGGCTCTTATAGTAGCAAAGTAAAAAAACAAAAAAGAAAATAAAAGCAGTCCTTACAAGGACTATTGGGTTACAGGCAGCAGTCAGCAGATGAGAGATCAGCAGCAGTGCCCACAACTAACCTAAACTCACTGTCCCTCAAATCCCTGCAGAGTTCTGTCCCTACAATACAGAGCAGTATCAAGTAGATTACTAGCCAGCAAACTTACTATCAACTGTCCCTCAAATCACTAACAGCTCTCTCCCTACACTAGCTCTTCCAAGCACACACAGGCAGAATGAAAAAACGCTGCAGGGCTTCAGTTTATATATGGAAGGGGAGTGGTCCAGGGGGTGTGGGGGTGGTCCAGGAGGGAGAGCTTCCTGATTGGCTGCCATGTATCTGCTGGTCTGGGGTGAGAGGTCAAAAATAAGCGCCAGCTAAGGCGAACTCAAATTGGCGAACGTCGCGCGACGTTCGCGAACATTCGGCGGACGCGAACGGTCGATGTTCGCGCGAATTAGTTCGCGGGCGAACAGTCCGCGACATCCCTAGAGGGCTGTAGAGATGGAAGTCTAAGGGCTGCCTACAAGCATGTCCACTTACATGTTATGAATTATGAAATTCTAATTGATACTCTGCAACCCAACAGTGGTGCTGATTTCCTCTGACAACCTTTTGAGAAGTGTGCTGATTTTTTTAGTTTTTGAAATATTAAATGGTTTAGTCATGTGCTCCCTGAAACTAATACCCTTACTGGTGCAGGTTCCCTCTGACAAACAATACAAACAGATATTGTACAACCAATGGAGATAAATTTGTGCGGGTGGTGGGAGGGCGGTTGGCGGGCAGGTGCAGTTCGGGCAAAGCCCGACCCACACATCAGTATACCATATCCAGAACTTTGTGTGATCCAAATATGCCACATAACGACTAAACTATATTATTGCTCTTTAATGACATCATTGAATACTTATGTCATTGCATGTTGCAGGTCATCACGAAGTCATCACGAAACAAGTTTAGATGTAGTGATGCCAAGGAATGGGATTGGGTGATTATTCTAGTGATTATTCTAGTGATTATTCTAGTCTAGCAACAGAGGGAGTGTCAAAGAGAATGGGCAAGCTCAATACTCTGTACTCTAATAGTGGACCAAGCTGTGCTTGTTATTCTATAAAAAGCTGGCCATTCCAAACCAACAAGTGCAAACCACAATACAGATGGCATGCATTATGCACGTTTCAGCTAAGAGATCTGTTCTTCATTCATTTAATCATTGTATATCGGGGTCAGGGCTCGTTGTTTGTTCCTCTCTCTCAGTGTGATCTATCACAGGATCTATCACAGGATCTATCACAGGATCTATCACAGGATAAGTCATAGGCCTTCTTTTGGCATGGGGTACGTCTAACCATAGAAGAAACCGAGCCAAATGTTTCCATTGAAGAACCATTTGGTTCATTTTATCCGACCCTTCCTTGTACCTATCTAATGTATCAGCCTGTACCACTGATTCACTTTCCAGCTCTCCCTGTAACACCCCTTTCCCTCCTCTAATCTCATTGGCTCCCTCCTGTCTGCTGGGAGGAGCTACTGGTGAATAAAGCATCCGACCCTTCCTTGTACCAATCTAATGTATCAGCCTGTACCACTGATTCAGGGAGACAATTCCACATCTTCACAGCTCTCACTGTAACAAACCCCTTCCCAATATTTAGCTGGAACCTCTTTTCTTCTAATCGGAATGGGTGACCTTGTGTCAGCTGGAAAGACCTACTGGTAAATAAATCATTAGAGAGATTATTATATGATCCCCTTATATATTTATACATAGTTATCATATCTCCCCTTAAGCGCCTCTTCTCCAGCGTGAACATCCCCAATTTGGCCAGTCTTTCCTCATAGCTAAGATTTTCCCTTTACCAGCTTAGTTGCCCTTCTCTGTCCCCTCTCTAATACAATAATGTCCTGTTTGAGTGATGGAGACCAAAACTGTAGGGCATATTCTAGATGGGGCCTTACCAGTGCTCTATACAGTGGGACCCCCTCCTCCCGTGACTCTCTGCCCCATTTAATACAAGTCAAGACCTTATTTGCCCTTGATGCTGCTGACTGGCATTACTTGCTACAGACAAGTTTATTATCTACAAGGACTCCAAGCTCCGTCTCCATAATGGATTTGCCTAGTGCAGTCCCATTAAGGGTATAAGTGGATATTGTTACATCCCAGGTGCAGGACTTTACATTTATCAACATTGAATCTCATTTGCCACTTAGCTGCCCAGATTGCCAGTTAGTCAAGATCCTGTTGCAAGTGCCACATCCTGGATGGAATTAATTGGGCTGATAGTTTTGTGTCATCTGCAAACACTGATACATTACTTACAATACCCACTTACAACACATTAAATGATATAACATTATGGTCACTATTACCCAGGGGATCAATGACTTGCACATTTGCTATAAGTTCTGGCTCATTAGAGATCACTAGATCCAGAATAGCATTTTTTCTGGTTGGCTCCTCAACAACCTGTGCCATAAAATTGTCATGTAACAGTTTATAAACTTGTTCCCATTAACTGATCTGGCAGTACTGTTGCTCCAGTCAATATCTGGCTAATTAAAATCCCCCATTATCATTACTTTACCCAAACTAGCAGCCTTTTCTATTTGCATCAGGAGCTTATCCTCGTCACTTACATTAGGGGGTCTATAGCGACGCCTACAATTAATTTGCTGGACTCTTTACAATTAGTGAAGAACTCCACCCATAAGACTTCTGCCCCCTCATTTTCTAACATAACCTCCTCCTTTATATTTGATTTAAATCCTGCCTAACAAACAGACATACCCCTCCTCCTTTTCTATTGCCTCTGTCCCTCCGAAACAAATTATAGCCGCTGATATTTACTGCCCAGTCATGTGACTCATTCAGCCATGTTTGGGCCACACCTTTGGTTTCCTATTCTGTACCATGGATCCTGACTCTAGTTCAAGGCAATACTAAGATCTCCATCATAACCAAATTTTCCCTTTTTAAAAACCACACGGTTTTATTTCAGAGTTTCTCATATCAGTAAAATATAAACAAGATAAGACTCCTGTGGCCTTGAAGATCCAGACTGTCAAGCTGGCAGCCCTGTAGCCACTGCATTAGCTTTGGAGTTTACACAGAAGAACAGTCTATATCTGTTATACCAGTTGATCTGTTGCTCCCTGACTTTGATGCCAATATTGTGCTCCTGGCTAATTCTTCCTTTACACCAGTCTGATTGCAGTTTAAGAATAGCAAGCTCAGTGCCATGTCTGTTTGTATAGGCTGATCGAAGCTTAAGATGAGAAGTTAGAGTGAAGTCTTGAGAAACTTGAGAAAGGCAGAAGATGCTTAAGGGTTGGGGCAAACGGGCAGATTGGGGGAGATTTAGTCGCCTGGCGACTAATCGCCTCTTCTGCGTGTGGACAATCTCCCTGAACTGCCATCCATCTGCCTTCCGACTGCTTTAATGAAGAATCGCCTAATGCACTCGCGGCGCTTCAATTTCCGAAGTCGCCCAACGTTGCCTCAAGTTGTCCTCGTGAGGCAACTTCAGACAACTTCGGAAAATGAAATGCTCCAAGTGCCATCCCATTGGCAATTCAGATTCTAGGCGGCGGGAAGGCTTTTTGGGGAGATTGGTTGCCCAAAGAAGAGTCGATTTGTTGCCGGGTGACTAAATCTCCCCGAATCTTAGCATGAGCCCTTACCCTTAAGGCGGTTATTTATCAAGGTCGAGTTTATGAGTTTTTTTCTACCTCGAATAAACTCAAAACTCGAATGTTTGCTTATTTATGAAAAAACTTGAATGTAAAAAACTCAAATGAATGCAATGGGAGGGAAAAACTCGAATACTTGAATTGATCGAGTTTTCAAGCAGAACCATTGGAAAAAAAACCGAAAATCATGAAGGCTGAAACATCTTCAAATGATTCAAGAGACCTCTGCCATTGACTTCTACATGACCTCAATAGGTTTTAGCTGGAGTATTTGCAGATTCAAGCTTTTTGCAAGTTTTTTTTCAAGTTTTTACTGAAACTACCCTTGAAAAACTCGAATTTTTCAGGGAAAAACACAACTCAACTTTTAATAAATAACCCCCTTAGTGTAGTATGCCATGTAAAAGAAACGTATACAATGTCTTCCATGAAAAATGAATAATGCAGACTAGGGGGCAAATTCACTATGCGCCGAAGCGCGTAACGCTAGCGTCAATTCGTATCTTCGGTCATTTTCGTTACTTCGCAAATTCACGAACGAACGCTGGCGTAAATTCGCTAGTGTTACTTCGCACCCTTACTCCTGGCAAATTTTCGCAACGGACGTAACTACGCAAATTCACTAACGCGCACATTGTACTGAACGCTACCTTTTACGCCAGACTTCCTTCGCCACCTCAGACCAGGCGAAGCGCAATAGAGTAGATAGGGATTGCTTCAAAAAAAAGTTCAAATTTTTTCAAAGTCCCAAAAAACGCTGGCGTTTTTTCTTTATTATGGGTGATAGGCTGAAAAAGATCGAAAAGTTTTTTTGGGGCTCCCCTCCTTCCCCCCTACATTTCCTAACTCATGGCACCTTAACTATACAGTGGGCACATGTGTAGGGCAAAATAAACATTTTATTTGAAGTTTTGAAGGTTTCCCAGGCTTGTGTAGTGATTCTACGTATTCCTCCATTGAAATTTGAATTTGGCGCTGTATCATCATCATCATTTATTTATATAGCGCTGTCAAGATACGCAGTGCTGTATGCAAATTAACCATCGCTAGCGTAACTTCGCGAATCAACACTTTCGCAACCTTACGCTACCCCTGAGCACAACTTCGGATTTTAGTGAATTTGCGGAGCGCTGGCGAAACTACGTGTGTGGCGAAGTGCGGCGAAGTTACGCCTGGCGCAACTACGAATCTTAGTGAATGTCCCACTTTGAGTTTTCACTAGGAGAGGGGTCCCCCACTTTTTTTTTTTTTTAACTGTGAGCCACATTCAATTGGAAAAAGAGTTGGGGAACAACACAAGCATGAAAAGAGTTTCTCGGGGGATATCAAATAAGGGCTGTGATTGGCTATTTGGTAGCCACTATGTGGACTGGCAGCCTACAGGAGAATCTGTTTGGCAGTACATTTGGTTTTATACAACCAAAGTTTGTCTCCAAGCCGGAATTCAAAAATAAACACCTGCTTTGAGGTCATTAGGAGAAACATCCACGGGGTTGGGGAGCAAAATTTTACTCACAAGCTACTGGTTGGTGGTCAATGCACCGATCCAATTGGCTAACTTTTGGCTGCTAATGTTGATTAGGATATGTAAGTGCAGCGGATGAGTGGGACAAAGACCTGCCCATACTCCACCCACATGACAACTTCTTTGCTTATCTCACCAACAATGTCTGTTACACATTTCTTTACTGGCTGGTGTGGCACAATGATGCTTTTATTCCTGCCAAAAGAATGTTGTATTGAAAGAATACCCTGACCTGTCAACACTCATGGATTTGGGAAGTAAAATTAGGGGATACACTAAATCCTGGATTGGGATTTGGCAAAATCCAACTGCTCAGTCAAACTGAATCTGAATCCTTAAAATGATGTGACTTTTAGAAGTTGCAGATGTTTTTCACATGGTTCTTTTTATCCCTTCCGAGCCCTTATTTGTATTCGCATACGTACATATGTAAATTAGAGTTGGGTTCCGGCGAATCCTTTGTGAAAGATTAGGGATTCATTCGAATCTTGTGATGATTGAAAAATTTCATGAAACACAGTGAAGTCAATAGGCGTTTTTAAGCAAGACAATTTTTCTTACTCAAATGCATTAAAGTCAATGGGCGTTTTTTCATATGGCAATTTTTTTTGTCCAAATGCATCAGGGCAGGGGCACATAAAGCTAATGGGGGAGATTAGTCGCCAAGCAACAAATCACCTCTTCTTCAGGGCGACTAATCTCTCCGAACTGCCTCCCGCCGGCTAGAATCTAAATCACCAGTGGGACGGCAATCGGAGCACTATGTTTCCGAAGTTTCCTTGTGAGGCAACTTCGGGCGACTTCGGAAAACGAGGCGCTCCGAGTGCCATCCCGCCGGCGATTTCAATTCTAGCTGGCGGGAGGCAGTTCGGGGGGAGATTACTCTCTCAGATAAAGGAAAGATTTATTTCGCTGGGCGACTAATCACCCCAAATCTGAGCATGTGTCTCTGCCCTTAAAGTCAATGGGCATTTTTTCTTATGGGCGTTTTTTCTTTGCAAATTTTTCCACGGCGGAATTTCACCGCGAATCCATGGCTGGCGAATAAATTCGCTCATCACTATTCGAATCCTAAAAAAGAAATTTCGTGGATCGCCAGAAAATCTGAATGGAAGTTACAGAGAAAAGACCTGTCTTGAGGTTCCCCGTATCTGCACACACACTCACACACAATCACACACAATCACACAAATCACACACACACACTCACACACACTCACACACTCACACAATCACACAAATAACACACAATCACAACCACTCACACTCACCTGACTTGTACCTGTGACACTGCTGGAAGTGACACAATTCACACACAAACCCTCATTTGCACCTCATTCATTTTTAATTCTCCATTAACATGAATTTATGCCACATTAAAGGGATACTGTCATGGAAAAACAAGATTTTTCCAAAACACACCAGTTAATAGTGCTGCTCCAGCAGAATTCTGCACTGAAATCCATTTCTCAAAAGAGCAAACAGATTTTTTTATATTTAATTTTGAAATCTGACATGGGGCTAGACATATTGTCAGTTTCCCAGCTGCCCCAGTCATGTGACTTGTGCCTGCAGTTTAGGATGGAATTTCTTTCTGGCCGGCTGTTATTTCTCCTAGTCAATCTAACTGAATGTGTCTAAGTGGGACATGGATTTTACTATTGAGTGTTGTTCTTAGATCTACCTGGCAGCTGTTATCTTGTGTTAGGGAGCTGCTATCTGGTTACCTTCCCATTGTTCTGTTGTTAGGCTACTGGGGGGGGGTGATATCACTCCAACTTGCAGTACAGCAGTAAAGAGTGATTGAAGTTTATCAGAGCACAAGTCACATGACTGGGGGCAGCAGGGAAATTGACAATATGTCTAGCCCAGTGTCAGATTTCCAAATTGAATATAAAAAAATCTGTTTGCTCTTTTGAGAAATGGATTTCAGTGCAGAATTCTGCTGGAGCAGCACTATTAACTGATGTGTTTTTTTTAAAAAAAAAACATGTTTTCCCATGACAGTATCCCTTTAACATTTAATTAAGACTAGAGAGGAAAGTAGGAAGAAGCACAGAATTATTGATGTGACCAAGGCAATTGGGGAATGATATTGACACATTAAGGGTTTCTGAAAATAGACTGAATACGTGAACCGTTGAAAGAGTTGTTATTTTTAAATTATTGACTTTATAATTATGGGAAAAATAATTCCACCTTCATCCGTTGTGCTTAACGTATATGTATCCATTCTACTCACTGCTCTTATTAGGAACAAATGAATTTGTCTCACTGCTTTTCTCATTAAAGTCCCAGAACGGCAGGGGTTCTGTGCTCCAACATCCCTCAGCCTCACACAATAAACTGCTGCCGACAAGACCATTTAAGAAAAATGCAAAGGAAAAAGGAGGAGATAAAAGGGATTGAGCAAAGCTACTAAACATATACAACTATGAAAATATCACAATCCTACATGTGTGTGTGTGGAGAAAAAATTGTGATCTACAGTTTCCAGTAACTATAGGCATTGGTCTTGTGCCTTTACTAACTTCTAATATCCTTATCATTTACAGTAGGGGGTACATTATCCCTTATAATACATGAGTGATACTCAGAGTTCCCTGTATAACTCAGCCTGCAGCCTTGTGCCTTTATATGGTCACAGAACTACCCCTCAGTGACTTCTGATATCCTTATCATTTACAGTAGGGGGTACATTATCCCTTATAATACATGAGTGATACTCAGAGTTCCCTGTATAACTCAACCTGCAGCTTTGTGCCTTTATATGGTCACAGAACAACCCCTCAGTGACTTCTAATATCCTTATCATTTACAGTAGGGGGTACATTATCCCTTATAATACATGAGTGATACTCAGAGTTCCCTGTATAACTCAGCCTGCAGCCTTGTGTCTTTATATGGTCACAGAACAACCCCTCAGTGACTTCTAATATCCTTATCATTTAAAGTAGGGGGTACATTATCCCTTATAATACATGAGTGATACTCAGAGTTCCCTGTATAACTCAGCCTGCAGCCTTGTGCCTTTATATGGTCACAGTACAACCCCTCAGTGACTTCTAATATCCTTATCATTTACAGTAGGGGGTACATTATCCCTCATAATACATGAGTGATACTCAGAGTTCCCTGTATAACTCAGCCTGCAGCCTTGTGCCTTTATATGGTCACAGAACAACCCCTCAGTGACTTCTAATATCCTTATCATTTACAGTAGGGGGTACATTATCCCTTATAATACATGAGTGATACTCAGAGTTCCCTGTATAACTCAGCCTGCAGCCTTGTGCCTTTATACAGTCACAGAACCCTTCAGTGACCTCTAATATCCTTATCATTTACAGTAGGGGGTACATTATCTCTTATAATACATGAGTGATACTCAGAGTTCCCTGTATAACTCAGCCTGCAGCCTTGTGTCTTTATATGGTCACAGAACAACCCCTCAGTGACTTCTAATATCCTTATCATTTACAGTAGGGGGTACATTATCCCTTATAATACATGAGTGATACTCAGAGTTCCCTGTATAACTCAGCCTGCAGCCTTGTGCCGTTATATGGTCACAGAACAACCCCTCAGTGACTTCTAATATCCTTATCATTTACAGTAGGGGGTACATTATGCCTTATAATACATGAGTGATACTCAGAGTTCCCCGTATAACTCAGCCTGCAGCCTTGTGCCTTTATATGGTCACAGAACAACCCCTCAGTGACTTCTAATATCCTTATCATTTACAGTAGGGGGTACATTATCCCTTATAATACATGAGTGATACTCAGAGTTCCCTGTATAACTCAGCCTGCAGCCTTGTGCCTTTATATGGTCACAGAACAACCCCTTGGTGACTTCTAATATCCTTATCATTTACAGTAGGGGGTACATTATCCCTTATAATACATGAGTGATACTCAGAGTTCCCTGTATAACTCAGTCTTCAGCTATATAAAATATGAAATATGAAAGGATAAAAGTGTAATTTCATTTGCCAGACGGAAAAAAAATGCAGAACCCCCCGATGATGGTTTCCCTTTCCATTCAAACATCAGGATTTTCTTTCTTAAAAAATGTCTCTTTGCTATACAATCATTTCCTTCCAAAAAAGGAGCAATTTTGACTGAATTGTAGGTCAGGGAAGAAAACGGAATCTCACAACGTAATAATAGAATTTAGCCTAATTTCCGTTGTCCCCGAGTGACTTAGTTATTAGTCCCGTGTCCTGGTGTAAAACAAAGCTGAATAAGTGATTGGGGATATGTGGAGTTTTTAAAAGATGATAAACATGGAAACTTTGTACATGTTGTACCAACACATGACTTTAAATTACTAATTGTTACTAATTGTTACTAATTGTTACTAATCGTTACTAATTGTTACTAGTGGAAGATCTGCATTAATCTGCCCTGTTCTTGCCATTGGATCCAGCTACATGTATTGCAACTTTGCCATTTGGTGGTGTGACCTTTGTGACTTTTAGAAGATACGTGCTTTAACGCGTGTTAATGTGGCTCAGCACTGAACTGGGGGCCCACTCTAGCTGCCACCTCAGGGGCCCAAACATACCCCTGGCCCCATATCAGTCCTGGAGCCCTACTCGTGACACGCAGCCCCCTCTTCCCTCTCGAGTACCTGTTCCTTTGCAGCTACAATTGGGGAGAGGTAAGGAAGAGCTGCAATTGGGCGGGTAGCAGGTCTGGCCATCTTTCCTAATTTGAAAAACCAGGCAAGATTCCCTAAGATTGATGTGGCAATCAGCCAATCAGCCACGTCATAGCTCTGCCCACTGACCCACCCATTTGATGTCACCATCCCGCCCACAACGTCACTGCCCCAAACCCATGATGTCATGGGCCCCCCCGCTGGGAGGAGTTTCCAGCAGGGAAAGGTGGAGACCCTACTTCAAGGTTGCCAGGTTGGCGGGTTTCCAGCCAAATTGGGCTACTAATTTAAATCCCAGGCAGGTTTTGTAAGTACAGACTAGCCAATGCATGGATTTTTGCTACTTTTTGGGCCTTTGGCTGGTTTGTCCTTTGGAAACCAGCCAAAGTTTTTTCTTGCCATAATGTGCCAAGCCTGTAGTTTTTATTTAACAATTTGCCAACTGTCAAGTTTAATGTAAGACTACAATACCCAGCATGCAATGGGACTGACTTGTGTAGAAGTCAGGAGTTACCAGATTTTGGTACCCCCAGTCTTCCCTCACACTTAAGCATTTTCCGGTGACTTTCCTCAATTTCAGACAATTTTGGGGCAAACTTTTGCTGGCCACCAAAATGCCTAGCAGTTGATCAATATTTATTGAAATTGTATATGAATTAGGGCCTTATGGGGCCCCCTATACCTCTTGGGCCCCCCTGGTGATGGGTGAATCTATCCCATTTTGCTTCATGAAAAAATTAGCAAAACGGTGAAAATTTTAAAAAGTTGTATTTTTACATATATACATTTTTCACTGCACATAATATGCTATTTTTGGGCTACTTTTGAAGTGCCTCTTGCCTAGTTTTGGGCTGGTTTTGTAGCCGACATTGGCTGGTTTTGAAAATTAGACCCGACAACCCTGTCCTACTGTCCAGTAACTTGTGCATCATTCACACGTGTAAATTAGGGAGCACAGAAGCATAACTTTTAGGAAATAGAACGAGGCATAAAAAGATTTGGCTAGCATAGCCCATTTTTGTGGCCACCCCCTAATTACCATGTTTATTTTACATAATTTGGCAGGTTATGAAAGTTTGAACACATTTCTGTGGTTTTTATGTGTTATTACAGTTTTGCTAATGAAGGTGAATTGCCCTTTAAGCCGTGAGTCTGACTTCTAATCTCACAAAAGAATGTCAAGTATCTATTCTGGGCTCTCTGCCAAGATGCAATTAAGTTAGAAACGTTGTATCTGTTTCTGGCTGTTCGGTGTAGCAGATCAAAGAGAAACTCGGGACTTATCAGTACAAATCTGTGAGGGTTGAGCTGTCAAAAGCGGGTCTGTCCCACTCAAAACAGGACAGTTGGGAGGTATGCAGAAGGGTGCAGGCCGCAATGGGGCCCTATACTTACTGCCTGCTCTATTACAGGGGAAAAGTAGAGCTTCCCCACCAACGCTGCAGCTTGAGCCAGATTTATCTGTTACAAGTAGGGTTGCCACTTGGCCAGTATTTCACTGGTAGGGTAGTCACCTTTGCTGGTAGAGAAATCCAGACACAGGAGTGGGCTGGTGATGTCAGAGTGGTGGTCTAGTTACGTCAGAGGGAAGAGTGGTAATGTTAGTGGTGTATCCAGTGACATTAAGGGTGTGTCTGTTGATGTTAAGGGCAAGTCAAATGAAGTTGGGGGCATGTCTGATGACATCACACCAACACTGATCATACAATTTTGCCCGTTTTTTGAATCTTTAAAAGCCGGACAGCCTCCTAAATAATGGCCTGTCCAGTTCAAAGCCAGACAGGTGGCAACCCTATTCACTGGCCTAGCTGATTAAACAAAAGCCAAGGCCTCGGTCCATCCCAATCCCTGTTCCCAGTCGGCCCCGTCTTCTCCTGCATCATCCGCTACCTGCCCACATTTTTACTGCATTGACCGGATCAGTCCTTGCCCAGCCAGTCCTTCTACGTCTCTTTTTTCTAAGAAAGGTGGCGACCCTAGACATGTGGTGCAGAGTGCAACCAGATCATGGCCAAAAGTGCGTATGAACCCATAGAAGGTTCAATTAAGAACTGAAAGGCAGAATGCAAAAAGAATGCAAAAACATGAGCAATTTTTGTGCAGTTTGCACTTTGCTTTCTTCCCTTGCTGCAGGGCTTTTGGTTGTGCCAATGAATATAGTTTACTTTCCACCAAACTTTATCCATTAAGTGTTTGCGGAGTGCACATAGGCGTCCAACCCCTTAGAGATAATTCATTCCAATTCCATTCTGGAGTTTTCTTGTGGAAAGTGAACTGTATTGGTGAGTAATAAGCCGGTATTGGTTGGGTTATTTGCTGTATTGCTGTTTATTTCTTCCCTTCCCAAAAGTTTATTTAATCTTTCCCAATGAAATACCGAGCTGGGTTTGGGTTTATTATTATTTTTTACTCTTCTATATCCCAGATACATCCCCCTATCCTTGGATTCAGCCCCATATGAAACACAACACGTAGAGACTAGAGTCCCAGTGCCCGCCGATGCCCCCCCCGCATTACGAGACTGTCACTAAATCAATCGGAGGGCGGCGTGACTGTCATCCAAATTGGAACGTCAAAGTCCCCCACTGAGAGGACTCGTTTTGCTTTGCAGGCGATGAGAGAGGAAGAGAAGATTTGATCAGGAGTCAGTTGTTAACGTGTTACTGATACTTGCCTGAGACATTGCTAGATTTCTCTTCGCTAAAATAAAGCTAAAATTTGGGTTATGGCAGAGGGGATGTTTTATTTGTCTCTGTTGGGTCACAATGGGACTTACCTTGTGTCACCTCCCTTCCAATTCAGTCTATAGTGTAGTAGTGAGTTACTCTCAGCACTTTGTTACATCCATTCGCATTTGTGGTGCATTAATTGTAGCCAATAGGAGACAACCAGGGGTGATTTTTGTCCTTCAATCACATCTACTTAATGGGGACAACTAATTGATTGGTGACTATAGGGCTCCCCTTGGAACTGGAGGCAGAACACATTGGCACTGGGCATAGGGAAGAGCCATAGGGAAGTTCATGGATGATCTGTTGATGCAACTACAGTTCATAAATGACAATATGTGCAACATTGTGTTCAGAAATGAGTCATTATGGGTTTTTGGTCCCAAAAAATGTGTCCATTTCATCCGGGGCTGGTGTTAGGTGTGAGATCCATGGGGGGGGGGGGTGCATGAGTATGTTAAGTATATTATAATAAAGTATAATACATTTCAGGGTTGCAATTTGGGCATCCATCGCTTATGTTATTCCTCCTATAGATGGAAGACTTGGCATTCTTGCATTGTTACGGGCCAACTGTTCTCCACCCATGATGTCCTTGAAAAAGGAGGGGATTAATTCTTCACCACTAAGAAGGAAATATATCATAGGTGTGGGATTTATTATCTGGAAGAAACACGTTATCCAGAAAGGTCAGAATCATGGAATGGCCTCCTCATAGACTCAAATAAAATAATTCACATTTTTCAAATGAATTCCCCTTTTCTCTGTAATAATAAGATATAATTAATCCTTATTGGAGGCAAAACCAACCTATTGGGTTTATTTAATGTTTACATGATTTTCTAGTAGATTTATGGTATTGAGATCCAAATTACGGAAAGATCCATTATCTGGAAAACTTCAGGTTCCGTGCATTCTGCATTTGACTCTTTGGGGCAAATTTACTAAAGTGCGAATTGGCTAACGCTGATGAAAATTCGCCAGTGTGACGTCATTTTCGCACTTCACAAATTTACTAACACTGACCCTGGCGAAAATTCGCAGCGATGTAGAAAGCCTAGCGCAACTTCGCAACCTAACGCTGGCGAAGTTGCACTCTGGTGAAGGGGGCGAAAATACGTAAATTGACTAAGATTGTTTTTTTTCTGAACGTTACCTTCTTCGCCAGAGTTTACTTCGCCAGGTCAGAGCAGGCGACGTTCAATAGAGTAGATAGGAGTTTGAAAAAAAAAAAAAAGTCCCAAAAATGTTGAATTTTTCTCTAAGTCCTAAAAAAACACTGGCGTTTTTTTGGGTGATAGGCTGAAAAAGAGTGAATTTTTTTTTAGGGTGACCAACTTCGCAACTACATTTTATAACATATGGCACCTTAAACTATACTGTGGGATGTGTAGGGCATTAGAACACCCCTATATACTTTTATATATACTTTTGTGTGGTGTTAGGTATGCGCTGCAACATACTCGTCCATTCATTTTTAAATTTGGTGCCTTATGCAAATTAGCCTTCGCTATCGTAACTTTGGACTGCTGATCGCAACTTCGGACCGCTGATCGTAACATCGCTAGCGCAACTTCGCAAACGATCAGTAACTTGTACGGAACTTCGGATCTTCATGAATTTGCGATCTCCTGATGAATCTACGCCTGGTGAAGTGTGGCAAAGTGCGGTGAAGACAACGCTAGTGGACTTTCGGAGGTACGTAAATTTCCCCCTTTGGGTGCAAGTCTGGTGTACCTATTGGTTCATCCCATTGTGGAAACCCTTGAGTCCGTGTCAGATCCAGGATAGCAGTGGTTCCATACAAGGAACATGTTTGGACAGAAGGACCTTTATTGAAGAGCTTCAGTCGTGTCCATTCTAGTGCAACCAGGCTGGATTCATAAATGATCCCTAATGTCACTGATTAATGTTTTATTAATGGGGCCTGCTTATCAAGTGGTGGGTTTATTTAGTGTTTTAGTAAACTTAAAGCATGGAGATCCATGAAAGATCCCTCATCTGTAAAACCCCAGGTCCAGAGCATTCTGGATAACAGCTCTCATGCCTGTACTGGGTTTTAGGAAGAACGTGTTAAAAACTCTTGAAGATTTCCACCATTTGACTCAGTAAAAGCATATCTAGATGATGATTCAAAACTTCATTTGAGGATAACAAGCCCCTTGAGAATGTTTTCAGCATGTGCTATTTAGTCTCTGTGTGTCCTGTTTTTAATGTTCAATATGCTGTTTTCTTTCAAAGCACATTTTTCTTAATTAATATCTTTAGCGGTGCTTTCACTGAGCATGTCATTGGCAGGAATAATAATGGAGGAGTTTGTCTCTTGATAAGCTGATGGCAGCTTGTTCCGTTCCTTTTCCTTCCAAAATGTCTCTCATTGAAGTCTATAAAAGATATGGGAATATAACAGCTGAGTTTGGATCCCGGGGGTCTTGTCTGACTCAGCCACATTTGGACAAGAAAAAACATCCTTGGCTCAAGGTCCTCAACTCTAAAGCTGATTATATGTGAAGACATGCCTGATGAAAAGAAAACGTGTGATTGTTTTTATAATAACATGCCTTCACCAGACAAATCATAGCTTGAACAATCACTCTGAGATACAAAGATATTTCCGTTAATATTTCTGAACTTTATATTCAATGTCTTTTGTCCTTGACTATTAATAACTCCCAAGTCTTCTCAGATGGGGGCATGTAGGTTATATTTAAGTACAGTAATCGATTCCTGTTGTCTAGTTCGCTTGTAGAGGACCAAAATGTTCTCATATGCTTCACTGGGACCCTCCAAATTCTTGATTTTAGGGAGATTGTTAAGTTGATGGCTACACATACCGTATTGTATCTGTCTTGATAATACACATAATTGGGGACAGGTTTGAGATAGTAGAGGTCGGAGATATTATATGACCAACAGATTTCCATTGTGCTATTTTATTCTACATACGACTGTATTTAGTGCACCTTTTAAAACATCTATGTCTGAGCTAAGGTCACAACAGGTTTATCTTAAATATGTCCTTCAAGGAATTCTCCCCCACTTTTCTTTCCTTTTTCTTTAAGGGCAGAGACTAATGAGAAGATTCAGGGGGATTAGTCGCCCGTCGACAAAGCGCCTCTTCTTCAGGCGACTAATCTCCCCGAACTGCCTCCCGCCAGCTAGAATGTAAATTGCCAGCGGGATGGCAATCGGTGTGCTTCGTTTTCAGAAGTTGCCTGAAGTTGCCTCACGAGGAAACCTCTTCTTTGGGGCGACTAATCTCCCCGAACTGCCTTCCGTTGGCTACAATATAAATCACCAGTGGGAGGCAGTTCGGGGAGAGTAGTCGCCCTGAAGAAGAGGAGATTTATTGCCCGGGCAAGTAACTCGCCGAATCTGAGCGTGTGTCTCTGCCCTTAAGGGCAAAGGCAGATGAGAAGATTCAGGGAGATTAGTCGCCCGGCTACTCACGAGGAAACTTCGGAAGACTTCGGAAAATGAAGTGCTCCGAGTGCCATCCCACCAGCAATTTACATTCTGGCCTGCGGGAAGGCATTGCGTGGAGATTAGTGGCTGAAGAAGAGATGATTTTTCACTGGGCGACTAATCTCACCCAAATGGCATCTACAGTCTCGCCATGCTAATCCAGTTTAAGAAATATCTGCTGATGGATCTACCTGGAATAACCTAAGATAAATGAGTTGTTGGGAGGAGAGTCTCCTTCATTTTTTGAACATGTGGTGACCCAGCTGTGATGATTAATGGCTGGATTGGTTGTCTTTTTTTTTTGGAGACAGTGAGATAAACAGAAGTGATGGTTATTGGTGATCCAATCTAGTGTTTAAGTGGGGAAATCTCTTGTGGCACAATCAGGTGCAATTAGGGTGCAACTGGCTGTGGATCAGAACCCTCAACAGGCACCAATGTCCTTTCCATCCACATTACTATTATTATTTGATATCACCTGGGATATCACTTTGGGAAAACTTTAGCTGTATCTGAAAATTTAACAGGCTGATGTTCACTGCCTTATACAGGTATGGGATCCCTTATTCAGAAACCCTTTATACAAAAAGCTCTGAATTACAGGAAGGCCTTCTTCTTTAGACTTTATTATAAACACATACTAGTTCTAATTTTTTTTAATGATTTCCATTTTCTCTGCTTGCTCCTAACTTTGCTGCATGAATCTATATTGGTGGCAAAACTAGACAGATATGCGAGCCGTTATCTTAATACCTGTTCTCCAGAAAGCTCCAAATTACAGGAAAGCTGTCTCCCATAGACTCCATTTTCTCCAAATAATCCAAATTTTTAAAAATGATTTCCCATTTCTGTGTAATAATAAAACAGTAACTTGTACTTGATCCCAACTAAGATATAATTATTCCTTATTGGAGGCAAAAACAATCCTACTGGGTTTAATCAATGTTTAAATGATTTTTTTAGTAGAAATTTTTTTTTAGTGTAAATTGTTTTGAGAAAAATTTAATTTTTTAGTGGAAATCCAAATTACAGAAACATACCTTATCCAGAAAACCCCAGCTCCTGACCATTCTGAATAACTGGTCTCATACCTGTACTATTCCATATGCCTTCATTTTTTCCAGGACAACACGATGAGAAAACATGAAATAAAGCCAATAGGCTGGTTTTGCCTCCAATAAGGATTAATTATATATTAGTTGGGATCAAGTACAAGCGACTGTTTTATTATTACACAGAAAAATGTAATTATTTTTAAAAATTTGGCTTATTTGGATAAAATGGAGTCTACGGGAGTCAGCCTTTACATAATTCAGAGCTTTCTGGATAACGGTTGTCCGGATAACGGAACCTGTACCCCCCATGCTGTCTGTATAAAGTATAGAGGAACCTTGGGTTCAGATACTTAGTATATTTCTTATGTTGTTTTTTGTCATTGTCTGGGTTATACAGGGATAAACTAAAATCACTTTTGTTGCAGTAAGAAAAAAATTACTTTGTTCCACAAAACGCACAACCGCGTCGAAGAACGTTAAAAGCCTTTTTAAAGAAAGTCCAAACTTCATTCAAGCTGTTCCAAATTTGTCTTCCCCGGGGGAAAATGAGACCGAGGAGATTTGGCTACACCCGGGATCCCCCCATGGGACTGAATACACCCCCTTATTTGTGTGTCTTTATCATGTATTGTGACTGCTGAATAGCTCCCCCCGCTGATTTAATCATTGTCTCTCATAAAGAATTGTCTGTAAGTGCAGTTTGTTGGGACTTTCTCCATTTGTATTTCAGATAAACTCTTGGCTCGCTGGGAGGCTTTAATGGTGGCGCTTATGAGTTTCCATGGGAACAGATGGTGTCCCAGACATTATATTCAGGAGAAATAAAAGATGACAAATTAAAACAAAGAGATATGTACATACAAGGGATAATATATTCCTCTTAACTCATTAGAATGTAACCCTTAAAGGAGAAGTAAGTTTCATCAGAAAGGTCTATATAAATACACCAGTAACCCCTCAAAGTAATGCTGCTCTGAGTCCTCTGTCAAACAGCACATTTCTTTCCTTCTATTGTGTACTCATGGGCTTCTGTATCAGACTTCCTGTTTTCAGCTTAAACCTCCAGGGCTAGGGCTTGAGCATGCTCAGTTTGCTCCTCTCTCCCTCCCTGCTGTAATCTGAGCCCAGAGCTATAAGTGAGCAGGGAGAGACTCAGGCAGGAAGTGATGTCACACCAAGCTAATATGGCAGCTGCTATCCTAAACAAATAGAGAGCTTCTAGAGCTGTTTACTCAGGTATGGTAAAGCATTATGCAGAATAAAAAGTGTTATAGCTTGCACTATTGTGGCTAATCTATTGGCAATAAACTGCTTTGCTAGCTTTCCTTCTCCTTTAATAATGTTGTGTCCTTATTGGTGAGTGACGTATCTATTATGTACTATAGTCAGTTCAAACTAATAAGGTTCCTAGGCCTGGATGTCTTGATCTTCGGTTGCCATAATGTATTCCATAGGTTCTTTAGACTAAGATAAGAATGCTGTGGGTCTCAAAAATAAGAGCTGAGTTCTGAAGACTGCGTTGGGCTCTGTAACTGCCAGATGAGTTAAGATGGCCATACACATGGAGATTAGGGATGTAGCGAACGTCGGAAAAAAAGTTTGCGAACATATTCGCGAACTTGCGTCAAAAATGCGAACGGTTCGTGAACGTCGCGAACCCCATAGACTTCAATGGGAAGGCGAATTTTAACATCTAGAAAAGACATTTCTGGCCAGAAAAATGATTTTAAAGTTGTTTAAAGGGTGCAACGACCTGGACAGTGGCATGCCAGAGGGGGATCAAGGGCAAAAATGTATCTGAAAAATCCATTGTTGACACAGCGCTGCGTTTTGTGCTGTAAAGGGCAGAAATCACACTACATTTCTAAACCTGTGTAATAAAATGCTTTAAAACGTCCGGCGTCTACATGCCAATCAAGTCGTGTAAAAGTTACAGCCTGTTCACACGCAAAGATGAAACGCGGCGCTTACTGCAACGCAAAAAAACGCAAAGAGCTTTAATGAATGATACCGTCAAGTGAGCAAATAATAGTTGTTAATTACTAGTTGAGCTTGTCACCTCCAGGATGTTCGTCCTGTTGGTGGCAATATTTCTGTAGTGGTGTGTTTAGCAGTCACCGTGCTTGTGCGCACGTGCACGGTCAGGCAGAGGTCATTCAATGTACAGTGAAGTGAACCAAAAAACACTGATTCTGCAGTGTGGGCCCAGTTTTGGTCTACTTTATTGATCACCTGCGGTGACCATAAAAGATGCGATTTTGCCACTGTTGCAGAACCCTGAAAAATTAGGCATGTGTACTTTCCTGAAAAATTATGTTTTTTTTGTCGCAGCCACTGAACCAGAAGTCCAGAAACAATATGCCATATAAATGCTGAAAATATTAATTTTTTTTTGTGGCAGCCACTGCAGCACAGAGGCCAGAAAAAATATGCCATATAAATGCAAACAATATTAATTTTTTTTTGTCGCAGCCACTGCAGCACAGAGGCCAGGAAAAATATGCCATATAAATGCTAACAATATAAATTTTTTTTTTGTCGCAGCCACTGCAGCACAGAGGCCAGGAAAAATATGCCATATAAATGCTAACAATATAAATTTTTTTTGTCGCAGACACTGAAGCACAGAGGCCAGAAAAAATATGCCATATAAATGCTGAAAATATTCAATTTTTTTGGTCGCAGCCACTGAAGCACAGAGGCCGAAACAATATGCCATATAAATGCTGAAAATATTCATTTTTTTGTCGCAGCCACTGAAGCACAGAGGCCAGAAAAAATATGCCATATAAATGCTGAAAATATTCATTTTTTGTCACAGCCACTGAAGCACAGAGGCCAGAAAAAATATGCCATATAAATGCTGAAAATATTCTGTTTTTTTTGGTCGCAGCCACTGAAGCACAGAGGCCAGAAAAAATATGCCATATAAATGCTGAAAATATTCATTTATTTTTGTCGCAGCCACTGAAGCACAGAGGCCAGAAAAAATATTCCATATAAATGCTGAAAATATTAAATTTTTTTGGTCGCAGCCACTGAAGCACAGAGGCCAGGAAAAATATGCCATATAAATGCTGAAAATATTCATTTATTTTTGTCGCAGCCACTGAAGCACAGAGGCCGAAACAATATGCCATATAAATGCTGAAAATATTAATTTTTTTTGTCACAGCCACTGAAGCACAGAGGCCAGAAAAAATATGCCATATAAATGCTGAAAATATTCTGGTTTTTTTTGGTCGCAGCCACTGAAGCACAGAGGCCAGAAAAACTCAGGATTTACCTGGATTCAAATTAAACCAGTAGGGTTTGCACCCTAGTTTGTAACGGTGGTGGAGGGAGGAGGACGCTAAAGGACAGCTGTATGTGGAGTCATGAGGCGTGCAGAGAAGGACAGCTGCATGGGGAGTCAGAATCAGAAACTCAGAACAAGTCTTCCGGCGTGCAGTAACCCTCCGAGATCCACCCCTCATTCATTTTAATAAAGGTCAGGTAATCCACACTTTTGTGACCTAGGCGAGTTCTCTTCTCAGTTACAATCCCTCCTGCTGCACTGAAGGTCCTTTCTGAGAGCACACTTGAGGCTGGGCAAGACAAGAGGTTCATGGCAAATTGTGACAGCTCTGGCCACAGATCAAGCCTGCGCACCCAGTAGTCCAGGGGTTCATCGCTCCTCAGAGTGTCGATATCTGCAGTTAATGCCAGGTAGTCCGCTACCTGCCGGTCGAGGCGTTCTTTGAGGGTGGATCCAGAAGGGTTCTGCCGCTGCCTTGGACTGAAAAACATTTGCATGTCTGACGTTACAGAGTGGCCAAAGGGCTTTGTCCTTGCAGGTGTGCTCGTGGCAGGATTACTGGCACCTCTGCCCCTGGAATGTTGATGAGTTCCTGAAGTGACATCACCCTTAAAAGCATTGTACAACATGTTTTGCAGGCTGGTTTGTAAATGCAGCATCCTTTCAGACTTGTGGTATGTTGGTAACATTTCTGCCACTTTATGCTTGTACCGAGGGTCTAGTAGAGTCGCGACCCAGTACAGGTCCTTCTCCTTAAGCCTCTTGATACGGGGGTCCTTCAACAGGCATGACAGCATGAAAGACCCCATTCTCACAAGGTTGGATGCAGAGGTATCCATCTCCGCTTCCTCGTTATCAAGGACTGCATCATCCACGGTCTCCTCCCCCCAGCCACGTACAAGACCAGGGGTCCCCAAAAGGTCACCACTAGCCCCCTGGGAAGCCTGCTCCTGTTGGTCCTCCTCCTCCACAAAGCCACCTTCCTCCTCTGACTCCACTTCTGGCACCTCTCCCTGCGTTGCAGCAGGTGCCTGGGTTCGTTCTGGTGATTCCGACCAGAAATCGTGCGCTTCCTGCTCCTCGTCATGCTGGTCTACAGCCTCATCTGTCACTCGTCGCACGGCACGCTCCAGGAAGAAAGCGAAGGGTATTAGGTCGCTGATGGTGCCTTCGGTGCGACTGACCATATTTGTCACCTCTTCAAAAGGGCGCATGAGCCTGCAGGCATCGCGCATAAGCACCCAGTAACGGGGGAAAAAAATCCCCAGCTGTGCAGATCCAGTCCTACCACCCAGTTCAAACAGGTATTCGTTGACGGCTCTTTGTTGTTGCAGCAGACGTTCCAACATGAGGAGCGTTGAATTCCAGCGAGTCTGGCTGTCGCAAATCAAACGCCTGACTGGCATGTTGTAGCGCTGCTGAATGTCAGCAAGGCGTGCCATGGCTGTATAGGAACGTCTGAAATGGGCCGACACCTTCCTGGACTGCCTGAGAACGTCCTGGAATCCTGGGTACTTTGATACAAAACGTTGTACTATTAAATTCAGAACATGTGCCATGCAGGGCACATCTGTTAAATTGCCCAGTCTCAGTGCTGCCAACAGATTGCTTCCATTGTCACACACCACTTTTCCGATCTTCAGTTGGTGTGGGGTCAGCCACCGATCGGCCTGTGACTGCAGAGATGACAGGAGTACAGATCCGGTATGGTTTTTGCTTTCCAGGCACGTCATCCCAAGACAGCATGACAACGGCGTACCTGGCACGTCGAATAGCCTAGGGGGAGCTGGGGGTGCACAGGTGTGGAGGAGGAGGACCCAGCAGCAGAGGACGAAGAAGAGGAAGAAGACGAGGTAGAGAGCGAAGGAGGAGTAGAGGTGGTGGCAGAACCACGTGCAATCCGTGGCGGTGACACCAACTCCACTGTTGTTGTTGAGCTACCCATTCCCTGCTTCCCAGCCATGACCAAGTTCACCCAGTGGGCAGTGTAGGTGACATACCTGCCCTGACCATGCTTGGAGGACCATGCGTCAGTAGTCATATGGACCTTTGGCCCAACACTAAGTGACAGAGATGCGGTGACTTGGCTCTGCACATGGTGGTACAGGTGTGGTATTCCCTTTTTTGAAAAAAAATTGCGGCTGGGTACCTTCCACTGCGGTGTCCCAATTGCTAAAAATTTGCGGAAGGCCTCAGAGTCCACCAGCTGGTATGGTAAAAGCTGGCGGGCTAAGAGTGCGGACAAGCCAGCTGTCAGACGCCGGGCAAGGGGGTGACTCGCAGACATTGGCTTCTTACGCTCAAACATGGCCCTCACAGAAACTTGGCTGGGGGCAGATGACTGGGAATGGGAACTGGTGGTCAAGGTGGAAGGCGGAGTGGAGGGTGGTTCAGACGGGTCAAGGACAGCAGAGGTAGAGCAGTAAGATGCTGGACCAGAAGGAGGGTGGCTTTTAGTTTGCCTGTTGCCTTTGAGGTGTTGCTCCCAAAGTGCTTTGTGCTTGCCGCTCATGTGCCTTCGCATAGAAGTTGTACCTATGTGGCTGTTGGGCTTCCCAAGACTCAGTTTCTGACTGCACTAATTGCAAATTACAACGCTTTTGTCAGAGGCACACACATTAAAAAAATCCCACACTGCTGACCTTTTTGAGGCTGGCAATCTGGCGGTAAAAGTAGAAGTCGGCGGCGTTGGCGGCAATGGCGGGTGCGTTGGCCGGCTGACCACAGGTGCCGATACATGTTGTTGCCCTACTGTTCCCTGCGAGCTGTCCTCCCTGCTTCTTCTAAGTCTTATTCTCCTCCTGCCTCTCTGACTCTCCGTCTCTCCATCTGAACTATCCTCCTCTTGCTCTCTTCTACTGGGCACCCACAAAACATCAATCTCCTCATCATCATTCTCCTCAGATGCATCAATTTCTTCTAACAGCTCACAGAAGGAAGCAGCAGCGGGGACCTCCTCGTCATCACTCATTATGTCCATCTCTGTTGTGTTCTCTGCCAGAATTAAATCTGGTGTAACGTCCTCATCTCCTTCATCTTCTTCTGCCAATAATGGTTGCGCATCACTCAGTTCAAGAAACTCATGTGAAAATAACTCCTCTGACTCCAGTGAAGTAGGGGCGCCGGTGGTGGAGGAAGTGTTACGTGGGGTGCCCATAGCAGTGGAGGATGAGGATGTTGTGGTAAAGTTAGAAACGGTAGAATATGGGGTGTGCTGTGTAAGCCAGTCAACTACCTCTTCAGCATTTTGGGAGTTCAGGGTCATTGCCTTTTTAAAACTGGGCAATTTCCTAGGGCCACAGGATAGCATAGCAGCACGGCCCCTAGTGCCTCTGCGTGGCGGCCTGCCTTTGCCTGGCATTATTTTTAAAACAAAAACAACAACAACTCAGGTGGTGTTTCTGGAGACGGTATTATTATTGATATTTAGACAGAATGTGAACAAGCTCACACAGCTAAGTGGCAGTGGTTTGAAAAAGAAGAACACACTGGGCAAATAATGCCTACAAGGTCAACGTATACACTACAGCAGTGGTGGATACGGAATATATTATTGCTGCTTGAAAAACGTCACTCAGGTGGTGTTTCTGGAGACGGTATTATTATTGATATTTAGACAGAATGTGAACAAGCTCACACAGCTAGATGGCCACTGGGCAAATAATGCCTGCAAGTGCACTACTATTGGTGCACTACTATGAAGAACAGCAAACAGCACTGGACACCTTAAAGAACAGTAAGATAAGTAAAATAAAAAAAAAAATTATATGTATATTAAAAAAAAAAAATATTCTCGGGTTGGTGCTGCTGAACTACTAGGAGCAGCACAGTAGCACACCAGTCCCACTCCCCAACACAGCTAGACTAATAGCACTTGGCTCTTAAAGTAGCAAAGTAAAACAACAAAAAAGAAAATAAAAGCAGTCCTTACAAGGACTATTGGGTTATTACAGCAGTCAGCAGATGAGATCAGAAGCAGTGCCCACAGCAGGCAGCTACATACAGAGCACTGCAGTAGAAGGTAGATTACTAGCCAGCAAAGCTACCCTAAAATGTCCCTCAAATCCCTGCAGACTTCTGTCCCTCCAATACAGAGCAGTATCAAGTAGATTACTAGCCAGCAAACTTACTATCAACTGTCCCTCAAATCAGTAACAGCTCTCTCCCTACACTAGCTCTTCCAAGCACACACAGGCAGAATGAAAAAATGCTGCAGGGCTTCAGTTTATATATGGAAGGGGAGTGGTCCAGGGGGTGTGGGGGTGGTCCAGGAGGGAGAGATTCCTGATTGGCTGCCATGTATCTGCTGGTCTGGGATGAGAGGTCAAAAAAAAGCGCCAGGTAAGGCGAACCCAAAATGGCGAACGTCGCGCGATGTTCGCGAACATTCGGCGAGCGCGAACAGCCGATGTTCGCGCGAACAAGTTCGCCGGCGAACAGTCCGCGACATCCCTAATGGAGATACGCTTGTTTGGTGATGTTGCCAAATGAGCGGATCTCTCCCCAATATGCCCACATCGAGGTGGGCGATATCGGGCTGATCCGATCGTGGGCACTAGGACCCAATGATCGGATCACAATGCAGTCTTATATGGGCTGTCGGAGTGCGGGACCTCATCAACTGACAGATGCGTCCGCGATCCAACAGGATTTTTTAACCTGCCCGATGGAGTTGTGCCCAACTTTTGGCCAGATATTGATCAGGGAAGCCGTCGAAGGGCCCCACACACGGGCCAATAAGCTGTCGACTGGGTCTGTCAGCAGCTTTTATAGGCCCATGTATAGGGGCCTTAAGTGTCAATGGAGAGACACTTTAAAGTCCACTAAAAGGCCAAAGTATGTTGACAAACCTTCTGCCACTACATTGCACAATGACATTCTTGACTATTGATGAGCGTACTTTTTTGCCAAGTGAAAAATTGTTGCGCCTGTGAACTTCAATGAATTTCAGCAAATTTCCGCCATTTTGCGAATTTCGTCGCAGCAAAATGGGTCAGATTCGCCAAACACTATTCTAGACTATTCTGTCCCTCCTACTTTATGGAGCAATTTGGTAAAACTCTTACCCATTTCAGCACAATGATGCCCCCATGCACAAAGTCATGTCCGTACAGTATCTGTTTGTGTAAGGTTGTGGAAACACCTGTGGAAACACCTGACTGGCCTGGATGGAGTCCTAACCTCAACCTAATGGTGCCTATGAGATAAATTGGAACTGCAATGACCGCCAACATTGTTGACTAACCTCCAATGCATGAATGGAAGCAAATCCCACCAATAATGTTCAAGCAACTAATGGAAAATCTTCTCAGAACATTAGAAGTCGGCCAACTTCATATCAATACCCATTGTTTTGGGATGAGATGTTGGACAGACAGGTGTCCATTTAATTTTGGCCACATAGTATATGCTGCTGGCATCATTTTTGGGTTGCCAACTGCTGAATAAGATATACATCACTGTCCATCATCCAGATGAGAACTGGCAATGTCACAATTCTGCATGATGTAGCCAATCTCTCCAAGCTTTCAACTATGACATCTTGGTGGCACGTCCACCCTAGCAAAGAGGATAAATGCTGATAAAGTTGCTGCTACTCAGAGTGTTAGACACATTATCAATGTTGGACCACCTCATCATGAGTGTGAGCTGACGTCAGAAGAAACGTTTGGGTTTTGGTTGTCACCTACATGGTGTTGGGGCACATACAATCTATTCCAATATGGGTATAAGCTATCTGTAGTGAGTACTGTGTATGGGTCCAAAAACATTTAGCAAATTCTCAAGTTCAAACAAAATGCACAGTAACTCGCTTCAAACATTTATTAGTGCAAAATCACTACTGCATTAATTACAATATTGTGCAATAATGAATATAAACGTATAAATATTCATATAATACCACGAGGCATTGCCTTTCCACTGTCTACATACCTCATGTCAGCCACTCCCTCCTGACTAGTGATGAGCGAAATTTTCCGCCAAGATTCGCCTTGAAATTTACATCAATAGACTGTAATGGGTGAAAAAATTGTTGCTCATCAAAAATTTGTCGCGCATCAAAAAAATCTTTTGCACATAGCGAAATGGGTCAGATTCGCCCATTAGTACTCTTGATGCGTTTCACTCCATTTGGCGCTTCATCAGAAGAGGGGTGGCTGTTACATATACAGTAAACACACAAAAACCCGAACCGACCCTAATCTGCCGTGTTCTCCTATTGATATACCCCCAGCTGTGACATCATGGAAGGGGCACGCCGCCAACCCAGTATATAAATGGGAGCGTGCCCAGAGGAAGTCGGGGTACTAGGAGATAGACATGAGGGTCCCGTTGGCTTCGAGTCTGTCCCAATCAAAAATCCGCCTCCACAAAAAATTCACACTCGTCAGAATAGTCAGGCGCATAAAATTATCGCTCAATTATTCGGACGTCCATTGACGGCTTTCGCAACTTGAACTCGCAGTATCATTTTCCATTTGAGTTTTTTCTTAAATAAGAAACCATTCAAGTTGTGAGTTCATTCGAGGAATAAAAAACTCTAACATTCCACCTTTGATAAATAAGCCCTAAATCTACTTTTTAGGGATTTGGCCAAATCTCAAATTTTTCATCATGAAGGTTTTGACTAAATCCAAAACCGAAGGGTAAAGAAGGGCAAAAATCTTATTTCTGTGGCCTAAAGGGGTGGTTCACCACTAAGTTAAATTTTAGTATGTTATAGAATGGCTAATTCTAAACAACTTTTCAATTGGCCTTCACTATTTATATTTTATAGTTTTTTTCAATCATCTGCCTTTTTCCACAGATCCCTTACAAAAACAAAAAACAAATGCTCTGTAAGGCTACACATTTATTGTTATACTTTTTATTCCTCATCTTTCTATTTAGGCCTCTCCTATTCATATCCCAGTATCTTATTCAAATCAATGCATGGTTGCTAGGGGAATTTGGACCCTAGCAACCAGATTGCTGAAACTGGAGAGCTGCTGAATAAAAAGCTCAAAAAAAAAAGTCAAAAACCACAAATAATAAAAAATAAAAACTAATAAATTGTCTCAGAATATCCCTCTCTACATCATACTAACAGTTAACTCAAAGTGAAATTTTGCCCCCTTACTCTCCCTGGCCTTAGTTGCATTAGAAGGAACAAGAGGGAGTTGTGAAATGCCAAAAAGGTGAATGAAGCTGTTAGAGAAATAACTCAGCCATCATTTTATATCCAGAGCTTTACTCATGTGAGATTAAATGTACGTTTGATGTTTAATAAATCAGCTGAAAAGCAGATAATAGAAATGCAGGCGTCGGAGTGAGTCTTAAGTGCCATGGAATTATGTTCCGGGCAGGAGCCCCCTGATTGCGTTTCTAGGTTCACACAAGGTGGTGCAAAACAACGGGGCTGCTGAACAAACATTCAGAAGAGAAAGAAATGATTGTCATTGGTGTCACTGAGGCAGAAAAGAATCATCTGATCATGTGATTGGTGTCATTTCAGTGCAGGAAAGTGCAGGTGATGGCCAATCATTGTGCACTGTAGGATAGAATGCCAATCAGTGTAGGATAGAATGCCAATCAGTGTAGGATAGAATGCCAATCACTAGGATAGAATGCCAATCACTGTAGGATAGAATGCCAATCACTGTAGGATAGAATTCCAATCAGTGTAGGATAGAATGCCAATCACTGTAGGATAAAATGCCAATCAGTGTAGGATAGAATGCCAATCAGTGTAGGATAGAATGCCAATCAGTGTAGGATAGAATGCCAATCACTAGGATAGAATGCCAATCACTGTAGGATAGAATGCCAATCACTGTAGAATAGAATGCCAATCACTGTAGGATAGAATGCCAATCACTGTAGGATAGAATGCCAATCAGTGTAGGATAGAATGCCAATCACTGTAGGATAGAATGCCAATCACTGTAAGATAGAATTCCAATCAGTGTAGGATAGAATTCCAATCAGTGTAGGATAGAATGCCAATCACTGTAGGATAGAATGCCATACGATGATATAAAGCGATGGCTAAAGTCAACTTTTAGGGGGTTATTCACTAAAACGCTTTTTGGGGCAAAAACTCAAATTTTTCATGGGAAAAAAAATGGATTTTTTTGCGATTTATTATACCCATGATAATGCAAAAAGCCAGACATGTCAAAATGAGGTTGAGTAAAGTCAAAAAAATTAATACGATTCGAGTTTTCACTCGATTTTATCAAGTTTTTTCCCCGACCTGACTGATTTCACGTTTTTTTTTTGGAATTTTCACCCGAAAACTTTGGGGTATTGCACAAAACCCAGTGCACATCAAAAAATCATTGGGACTTTTCTTATTGACTTAGATGCTGGATTTTCAGGTTCAGACTTTTCCATCCTCGGGTTTAATAAATTCCAAAAAATTCATGATTTTTTAGAAGTTTGATTTTATTAAAAAAATCACAATTTTTTTGGGATCTTTGCATTCAGAGTTTAGTAAATAACCCCCTTAGTGTTATAGAATGGTTGATTCTAAGCAACTTTTCAGCTGGTCTTCAATTTTTCTTTTTTTTATAGTTTTATTGAATTGTTTGCCTTCTTCTTCTGACTCTTTCAAATGGGGGTCACTGACCCCATCTAAAAAACAAATGCTCTGTAAGGCTACACATTTATTGTTATTGCTACTTTATGAATAGATGAATAGAAAGATGAATAATAAAAAGTAGCAATAACAACAAGGGGCATATTTGACAAGGGTTGAATATTAGATTGAAAATACTTCGAAATTCGAATTCAAAAAGACCAACCGTAGTGAAGTCGAAGGTTTTTTGTAGGTCAAAGAGGTCCGTATTCAGCCGAATTTGAATCGTATGATTGAAGGAATAGCGCATTCGATCAAATTCAATTTGAAGTTTTTCCCCCCAATAACTTTGATTTCTCAAAGTTCACCAATTGACTCCAGATAGGTTCTAGGAAGTCCCCCATGGGCTAAAACAGCAATTCGGCAGGTTTAAGATGGTGAATGGTCAAAGTCAAAGTTTTAAAGAGACAGTACATGACAAATTTCGATATTTGAATTTCAAAGTTTTTTTTTCAAATTCAAATCAAATTTTGACTATTCCCTAGTCGAAGTACACAAAAAATAGCTTGAGCATTTGTTTCTTATATGGGTCAGTGACCCCCATTTGAAAGCTGGAAAGAGTCAGAATAAGAAGGAAAATCATTTACAAAAATTAATAATGAAGACCAATTGAAAATTTGCATAGAATTAGCTGTTTTATAACATATTAAAACTTAATATAAGGTGAACCACCCCTCTAAATACTTATAGCTATCCCTCTATAAACTAAAACAAGGGTAGGCTAGGATAGGATGTGGTTAATAAGTGGAGAAATAGAAGGGGAAGGGAAGTGGATAGTGGAAAAAGGAAACGACATTTCTTTAGAAAAAAATGCAAGATTGTATGTAGAAAATGTAAGACCCCGGACAACATACTCTCACCCAACAAGACCTGTTACTTCCCCTTGCTTCACATGTAAAGGAAAATATAAATGTAGCCGAATCAGGGGAATCATATCTGACATATCTTCTTCTGACTGTTCAGTGCAGGAGATCAAATAGAAAGTCGGGACATTTTAGTAACAATTCGGGACTGTGGGCTGAGCTGTCAAAATCGGGACTGTCCTGCGAAAAACAGGGCAGTTGGGAGGTGTGGGAATGTCATTTATTGTCTTACCAATGTCTGTTTACCATATGTGGGACAGACATCCAGGATGCTAAAGTAGGGTATACATAAAACCAGGGAGCCCCGGGAAAAAACCTGGTGGGCCCTGCTTTCCCAGATCCGATCCCTGCCTACCCTCGGCCACAAATTTCGATACCACTACACTAATTCACTAATATGTGAAATTGCGCCCTGGTTGCCGAACACTGGCGACTTTTTGCTAGCGTTACTTCCGCAGTAAGAGCATTTTATAGGGATATGCACTATCATTTGTTTGTGCCTAGCGAAAATTCACTATTGATCTTGTGCTTAGGTCGATTTGCATACGGCAGGTAATTTAAAGTTGTATGGACGTCTTTATTATAAATGTTGGCGCAAATGCTTGAAGTTACCACTTTTTATTACAAATGTCCAGTGAACCTCAATAAAGACAAGAGAGTTAATAATATTCCCTACACATGAGCCCACTGTAAAATGAATGTTCCATATACAATAAAATGTCTGGAGAAAACCCGTAACCCAAAACAAGTTTGTTAGGACTATTCCGCTAAAGGAAAAGCCGCCAACGTTTTTGGAACTTTAATGCATTTTCGTCTCACAGGATGTGATGTAAGTGACAGAAGATTGAGGAAGATGTAACTTCTTTATTGCACTTCGTCTGGTCCGAGGTGGCAAAGTCAACTCTGGCGAAAGAGCTAACGTTCAGTAAAATCTGCAATTTAGTGAATTTGCTGAATAGCGTCCGTTCGCTGGAGCAAAAATACGCCTAATAATAGGGTCCGCAACTGCGATATCGACGGTCTGGTTCGCTAGCGAACTGGCGCTTGTGCCTGTTAGTGAATTGGCGATGTTGCTGTGGGTGCCAACGCTACTGAATTGTCCAAGGTCAGACTGGAGCCTTGAGGGCCCACTGGGGCTGTAAGCGAAGGGCCCTCCTTGCAGACCCTGGGGGCCCCCTTCTGATGTCTGATTCCCTTGCCCATGGCGCGACTTGATGCGCGCAAATGTGTGAACACGGCACGTTGCGGGCGCATGCGCAAACACCGTGAGAAGCTTTATTTCTTTATGGGCCAGCCGAGGGGAGCAGGAGCCATGAGGCCAAGGGCTTACCAGGTATTTTCCCGGTGTCCCGCTGGCCCAGTCCGACACTGGAATTGTCGCTAGCATTAGCCACTTCATTATTTAGTAAATCTGCCTCATAGGGTTTTCCCACATAAGGGATCTTTCCGTAATTTGGATCTCCATAACTTAAGTCTACTAGAAAATCGTGATAACATTTAATAAACCCAATAGGATTGTTTTGCTTTGTTTAAAAAAAAATTGTTTCACTATAATGGAGTCTATGGGAGACGGCCTTCTATATCATGGGTTTCTGGATAACAGATCCCATACTGCTTCCCTCCTTTCAACGGTGGTGATTGAAATGAAGGGTGGGCCACCTCGTGGCGGTTTCAGCAAACAGTCTGTGTGGGGTTGTATAGTTTTTCCTATCTACGTTGTATGTTATATTGTTGTTTGTGCTGCTATTACTATTGATTGAAAGGCAATTTCTGTCTCCATAGGGAGATATACTGTAAGTGGGGCTGAGTAAAGGTTTGGAAGGTCAGTCTCAACTTGATGCAGCACAGTCACGTCTTGCTATGGATTAGGAGTATTTTTCCCTTCACTCGGTGGAATTGTGGCCCTGACTTCCTTCACTAGGATTGTACATTCCCCACGGAATCCTGCAGACGCCACCAATTACTTATTCATGTCAAAAGAAAATCGCTCTATGAGAATCTTCAGCCTTGGGTTTGCTTTCTGGCTAAGGGAAAATATTAACAACTATCCAACATATTCTGCATCACAATAGAAGGGGGTACACGTTCTAATGATGAAAAAAGCAAAAGTGAATATTGTGTCTCAGTCCGTTGCATAAAGGATATTTATATAAAAGAAGCTCCTAAGAGCCGTGTCCCTTCCTATTCAATTCCTCATAATAAATATATGACGTTCGCTCACAGACGTTTGATGCGGGAACATTGTGTGTTTGCGTCTCGGTGGGTGACTTAGTTTAAAGCAAATGTATTTCAAAAGGGCCAATTATAAAATACAACTGCTCTCCGATTGCTGCTGAAAGCCGAGGTAGATCTCACAAGCGCTCGTTCCGTATCAATTCAAAAGGAAACAAATAACTCATCCACTGTAGAGTATTGAGTGTCTTTGTGATTAGGCTGGCACTTTCCAAATAATGAACCTGGTTTCTCTTTAAGGAACTGTAGGTATAATATGTAGGTATAATATGTATGTATAATATGTAGGTATAATATGTAGGTATAATATGTATGTATAATATGTACAAGCTTGGTCATTGACTTGGTCTTGACTTGGGGTTTTATACTTGGGAAACGTATTGACTCGAGTATAAGCCTAGACACAACTACAGCCCTGTCTCCCAGCAGCGCACATTCTGCCAAAGTGACCCCCCAGCGATCAACCGGACTTCTTTGCAAAGTTGATGGTGACAGAGAATTGCCAATCGGATTACTGTGTGCATTGTCCCACTGTCCCACTACCATGTGCAGATGGTGCTGTGTGATATTGTCATCACTGTTAATCTTTCGTATAACCAAGAGAGGGCGCTGTGTGATATTGCAGTCACTGTTATTCTTTCATATAACCAACAGAGGGTGCTGTGTGATATTGCAGTCACTGTTATTCTTTCGTATAACCAACAGACGGCGCTGTGTGATATTGCAGTCTCTCCCCAAATGAACTGTTGGTATAGGAATGATTAAAAGTGACTGCAATCTCAGCAACTGCCCGCTGACTCGAGTATAAGCCGAGGTAGACTTTTTCAGCACATTTTGGATGCTGAAAAACTCGGCTTATACTAGAGTATATATGGTAGTAGGGTAAAATTCTCAATTTTTTAAGTACAAATGTGTAATTAATAGTTAATACAGGTATTTCCAGGTGAACCACTAGGGGGGAGCTAGAGGGTAGCTGTTGCTAGGGAAAGTTCCCAGTGGATGGAGAGTAGAGGATGATAACAAATTTGCGAAACTGCAGAAAAAAAACAAAAAACGTCTTACTTTCTTGACTGATTTTTGCAGTCAACAAATTCAGGTTTATTTTTGAGAAGTATATTGTATGATCATTTCGTTACAGCAGTGGTTCCTCATCTCGTAGGCTTGGTTAAAAAAAACATATTTGATGTCCTAGATATATTTAAAACTGTGACTGATCCACTAATATTTCCTATATCTGTAACTGTGTCATGAAATATGGAACAAGATTCAAGTTCCGCTTGAACCAAAACAGTCCAGCAATCAATTGTCTACATAAATGTCTTGCCTATGGGATCCATTATCCAGAAAACTCAAATTAAAGGCTGTCTCCCATAGATTCCATTTTATCCGAATAATCCAAATTTAAAAAAAAAAAATGATTTCCTTTTTCTCTGTAATAATAAACCAGTAGATTGTACTTGATCGAGTTTTCGAGCGAAATCATGACATCATGAAGGTTATTAATATCTTCAAATGGTTCAAGGGACCTCTGCCATTGGCTTCTACATGACCTCGACAGATGGTGCATTTTCAGATTCGAGCTATTTTCAGCTTGGGGGTATAATAAATCTTGAAAAATCTAGTTTTTTTTAACCCAGAAATTTAAGCTTTGACTGAAAAATGCCCTAGAAAACTCAAAATTGTCATGGAAATAACTTGACCTTTAATAAATCTGCTCCTATATGTCTCTAAAACCTTCTATTTAATGTTAATGAAGTGAAATGTCATATAAATAATGTGAGAAAAAAAATTACTGGCCCACATCTCAAAAGCAATACAGGTTTGGGATCCATTATTTAGAAACCTATTATCCAGAAAGCTCTGAAATACGGGAAGAACATTTTCCATAGACTTTTGAATCAAATAATTCAAATTTTTTAAAAAATGATTTCCCTTTTCTCTGTAATAAAAAAACTGTCGCTTGTACTTGATCCCAACTAAGATATAATTAATCCTTAATGGAGGAAAAAACAGCCTATTGGGTTTAATGAATGCTCAAATGATTATGTAGTAGACTTAAGGAGATCCAAATTACAGAAAGATCCCCATGTCCTGAGCATTTGGATAACTTGTACACAGTCTCAGGTCTGTCCTTTTATTATCAAGATCGCAACCACATTTTCGAATGCACCAATGAAAAAATCTCTAGAACCAAAGATGTCAAAGTCCACACCTCCCCAAGAGGATTATAGGGACAACTAGTGATGGGCGAATAAATTCAGCAGGCGTTAATTTGTGGTGAATTTCCTGGTTTCACTGCTGGCGAATAAATTCACGAAGCTGCCGCAAAAATTTGCCGGCGTTAAAAAAATATGGAGGCCTGCAGAATATTCTTTTGCGTCAAAACTGTCACGCGTTAACTCTGTTTGGACACCCATTGACTTCAACGGGGGATTGAAAATTGTCACGAATTGATGATGGCGTCAGAATTCGAGTCTTGGAAATTTTCTGCCGTTTCGTGTGAAATTTGTGAATTTTTGGGCGAATCGAAACGGGACAAATTCACCCATCATTGGGGACAACGATTAGTCTTGTATCTCTTCAGTGTATCCAAAATAACTGTATTGTATTATACCGCTCTGCAATGGAATTGGATTTAATTGAATTAACGCCCATTTCTGTGAAGGCGCTTCCATTAAAAAATGTGGCTCCAGTCTTTTTGATAAAAGGACCGACTTCAAGCTATGATTGCTCATGATCTGGGTGAAACATGCATTGGACACACTTTTTAAAGAACACCCAAATACTGCCAATTACAATGGACAGGTATGGGACCTGTTATCCAGAATGCTCGGGACCTGGGGTTTTCCGGATAATGGATCTTTCCGTAATTTGGGTCTTCATGCCTTAAGTCTACTAGAAATTCATTTAAACATTAAATAAAGCCAAAAGGGTGGTTTTGCTTCCAATAAGGATTAATTATATCTTAGTTGGGATCAAGTACAAGCGACTGTTTTATTAGTACAGAGAAAAAGGAAATCATTTTTAAAAATTTGGATTATTTGGATAAAATGGAGTCTATGGGAGACAGCAATTCCGTAATTCGGAGCTTTCTGGATATCGGGTTTCCGGATAAGGGATCCTATACCTGTACCACTCCTCTTCTAGAATGCTCACAATAACTTTCTTAAGGATCTCAAAATGTTTTAAAGAAATCGGAGTTTCATCATTCCAAATCCATGCCTTGTTGTTAGATAGGTGCCAAGTCTCACTCATCACCCAATGACCATCATTATCATTATCATTCATGATCATGACCATCAAATCATTATCAATACCCTTTGGCTAAATGGAGAAGTAATTCTATAACATATTTTTAACGATATTGTGGGGTTACTACTTTTTTCTCAATTTAACTAAGTGACTTTTAGTAATTCTACCTCTACATATGTGGATCTATTAAATGTGATAAATAAAACTAACTAGAAGAATACATTTTGGTTCTAATACCCTTTGGCATAACGTTTCTGTAATTAAAGATGGTATAAGAGGAACGCTACATTTCCATAGGAATTCTACAATACATCATTGACGTTGTGCCCATTCCGTTGCCGTTCGACACATATAATTAAAGGCACTGCGGTTCCTAATTGCTGGTTGGGAAAATGTTACAGTTTAGGCAAAGTGTGGGCCGGGTAACTTTCTTGGCAAGCTCGAAACAAAGGAAAATATGTTTTTTTTTTCTTTCTGATGTCACAGCAGATGCTGTTTTCTTCTTCTTGCGTATCAAAGTGCAATTAGTAGAGCCTTTGGGGGATTTCTAATAAAGTGCTGCTAATTAGAGTACTTATCGCTCCGGAAACACTGTGGGATTGAGTCACAAATGAAATATGTGTTGCTGCACCGTAGGATCTGATTTGTTTTGTTGTGTGAAGATCTACACTTGATATTTCCAATAAGAAACCGCAGGAAGCCTGACATGATGACAGTGGTATTGCGCCTAATGGAAACACGTTTTATATTATTATAGGTCATTATAATTCTATTTTATATAGCACCAAGATGTTACTCAGCTGTACAGAATACTATATGGTTTGTTACCCAACTTCTGCCCTAAGTGAGCATGCAGATTTCTTTCTTATTTGTCCTTTCCTTTCCCATGTCCCCTATTTTTCTCCTTTCCTTTCCCTCTTCTTTTCCTTCCCATTTCTCATAGAATCCAATATTGTCCTTCTCTACTAGTCTGTTTCTTTTTTTTTGCTATTTGCCATTTTACTTTCCAAGTTTTCCTGCTACCTTTCCTTATCTCCTTTTCTTTTACCCTTTTCTCTTCTTTTTTCGCTTCAATCCTACCCAACCCCCAGTTCTCGCCTCAACCCTTCCCTCCTACTTCTCTTTTCTTGTCTTCTCATTGTCTCCTCCTTTCTCATTCCATTCATTCCTGTTTTGTCTCTTCTCTGCATTTCCCTTCCTTTTCCCTTTCCTTTCCTCCTCCCTTTTTGTCTTGTATTTTGTCTTGTCTTCTTCCTTTCACCTTTTGCTTTCTTTATTTTTTCCAAGTTTGCCCTGTCTCTTCTTTTCATTTTCTCTCCTCTTCTTTTCCTCTTCTCTTCCCTTCCCATTTCTCTTGGAATCCAATATTGTTCTCCTCTACCCTTCTTTCTTTCTTTTCTTTCTCATTTGTCATTTCCCTTTCTTTTTTTATAAATTCTTTATTTATAATTTCCAAAGGTTAGGGAAGGGTACAGAAAGGAAAAGAAGAATAAGAGGATGGGAAGGTATAGGAAAAGAGAGCATATGGAATCAATACCATAATAACTGTTAACTATTGCCAATTAAAGTAAATGTTATAACACCGATAAAGTAGTACATATTAGAAGAGAGCTTATTATGGTTCCATATTCATGTTTAACTTAGCAAGATTTACATTAATTTGTTACATACTCAACAAAGCTATGATATGTCATTAAACTTTTGAGCTTACTTATATTATAATTTATCCAACTTTAGATCCATGGTGACCATATTTGCCAATATTTAGAGTTTTTATTGTGGAAAATTGCTGTGATGTCCTCCATTTTCCGGGTTTCTTCCATGAGATAGATCCATTCTTGATATGTTGGTAGAGTAGACTCTTTACATTTTTTCGGAATCAAAGCTTTCATTTACCTTTGTTTGCCCTATCCCTTTTTCCCATTTCCGCTTTTCTCTCATCTCCTTTTCCTCTTTTCTTCTCTTCCCATTTCTCCTAGAATCCAGTTTTGCTCTCCTCTACTTTTCTGTCTTTCTTTTCTTTCGCATTTGTCAGTTTCCTTTCCAAGTTTTCCTGATACATTTCTATCCGTCCTAATATTTTGCCCTTTTCTCTTCTTTTTTTTTCTTCAATCCTACCCCATAAGATCTCTACTCACTCCTTCCCTCCCACTTCTCATTTCCTCCCTTTTTCTCTCCCTCCCTCCCTTACCATTCCTTCCATTCTTGTCTTGCCTCTTCTTTTCCTTTCCTTTTCCAATTCCTTCCCCTTCCTTTTTATCTTGTCTTCTCTACTTTTCCCTTTTCCCATTCTCATCTTTTCCCGTCTCTTCTACAACCCCCTTCTCTTTTCCATTTCATGGCAGTTAATTCAGTTATATATAGTTTCCTATCCTCCCATTTCCTCATGTTTCCTCCTCCCCCTTTCTTTCCTTCTATACATATGGCTCTGCTCTTATATTATGTCATTCTATTCTATTTGGACCTATACGTTTCCAGCATACTGATAAAGAAAAACTGAATACTGTTTAATCAATGTGTTAGGCCAAAGGCATACATCTACCTTCTTTGTGACATTTAATTGAATAAGAAGCACCATAGGTTGCTTTGCACCACTGAATACTGCTTATCTACTTAGAGAACAGGGGTGCAGTGGGACAGTTTTATGGAGAGTGTTGGTCTGTAAACCAAAGAGAAACTGCATGTTTTTTTTTTACAAAATAATAATATACACTACTGGTCTGGGTGATAATAATTGATTTCACAGTCATTGATTATTTCTCTAAGCATTATTATTATGTTGACAAGGAATAGAAGGTCGGACATATCTTGGGAAAGTCTTCCTTGCAGGCGACATGATTGCAGCTTCTGAAGATAGTAAATTGGTTTCCACCGAGCAGCCAATGTGTATTATTTATTGCAAGTACAACCATAAATAGTGTTTTGTCATCTGTCCAATATGATATAGAAATCCTTCCATCTATTAGAGCAGAACTATACTGAGAAAATCATCATTCAGGTCCCATGGGAATGCTACTGAATAACAAAGACACTGATACATAAGGACACATTTATTAAACCTTGAATTTTTAGAGGGGTAAAAACCTAGAATTTTTAGAGATTTATTATATTCCAAAGCTGCAAAAACTGTAAATTCTAAAATACTCCATCTCTAACCTGTCATGGGCATGTAGAAGTCAATGGCAGATGTCCCTGAAGTTGTTTCTTGACATCGTGATCTGCTCTGAATAATCCGATAAAGTCTGGGGTTTTCAGAGTATAACGCACAAATTTGTCTCAAAGTTTTTTGCTCCAAATTTTCAAGAAGAATTATTGATAAATGTGTTCAGTTTGTAGATGGGATTTTAGTTGACTTTGTTGTAATAAAAAAAAAACAAGATTAATTTGAGTTTTAGTAAATAACCCCCCAAGTGTGCAAAGAGTAAGGATAGAGTAACTTCCAGAGCATGAATCAAGTACTTCATTAGCCTCTAATTCACTGGGTGCAAGCTTGTAACTCCTATTGACACAATCCAATGTGAGAACCCAAGAATTACTACCATGCCCATGGTGGCAGGAATTCCAATGTTCACCAGTTTCATTGAGTGCACTTGTGTTGGTCCACCAGAGAACCAGAATCAATAATTAGATTAAGATAGTGCTAAATATTACACATGTTGTATTGTTCTATGGTGGAAATAAGAAACAAATTCATTGACCTTGTCTAGGGACCACTGGGAGGGCACTAGTAGATCCTTTGGTATTTTTATAAGTCAGTCCAACTCAAGATATCCTACTAATGCCCCAATACCAGCAAGGTGTCAAGAAAAGGCCTATAACAAGAGACAGGACCAATAGTCATACTGACTGACCTGTCAACCCTTTTGGAATTCACAGCAGTCACCTGTATTTTTACTCCTGGCAGGAAAAGATAGGGGGACATAGTCTCTGCTTAACAGGGCAGGGTCTGGGCTTAACAGGGCAGGGTCTGGGCTTAACAGGGCAGGGTCTGGGCTTAACAGGGCAGGGTCTGGGCTTAACAGGGCAGGGTCTGGGCTTAACAGGGCAGGGTCTGGGCTTAACAGGGCAGGGTCTGGGCTTAACAGGGCAGGGTCTGGGCAGGTCATGGTATTATTTAAATGTAACGGTTGCTTCACAAAAAAATCATCTAGGTTCAGAATTGGGGAGGTTAACATAACTGTGAGGAGATTTAGTTCAAATACAAATTCCAGCAACACTCCAGTATAGTGAAAAATAATTTATTTGTGCAAATGAAGCAACGTTTCGGGCATAACCAGCCCTTTATCAAGCTTGAACTGGGCAGACAGAGTCACAGCCGGCACCCGACGCTACAAAAAGCGGTGAGATTGATTGTGTAGCACTACTCTCTATGTTATGTGTGAGGAGATGTAGTGATACGCCAATCTGTCCCTTTTCATTTTGCCAAAAATTCGCAAAACTGAAAATTCACCAAAACACATAGAATTTTGCCCATCCTTACTGAAAATAAATAAGATGGAACAAGGCAAACACACAGAGCAGCTTTTATTACTTCCTATTAAACATTTAAAGGGGTAAAAAAACCTTTTTGAAACATTTTATGAAGCTTCCACTAGGTTTGGTGACATTTGTTTTTATCACTATTGGCATTTTAAAACCATGTTTAAGGTTCGTGTTTAATGATGGGCCAGGCGCGAATTTGCGGCGAATTTGCACGATTCGCCGCCAGCGAATAAATTTGCCAAACGCCCGCGAAAATTTGCCCGAAAAAATTTGTCGATGTCGGCGTCAAAAACGGGTGCCGGCATCAAAAACGAGCTGCCGGCGCCGTTTCACGAATTTTTCGCCGTTTCGTGACTTTCGCAGGATATTAGCGAATTTTCCAGCGAAACGGTGCAAATTCGCCCACTATTCGTGTTGTCACAAATGCATTAGACATAAGTAAACAATACAAATAAAAGCCTCAGTATGTGAATCAGTCTATAGTGCTGCAGATGGAGAACATTATAAAAAAAACTGTCACCAAAAAAAGTATAATTTCACCGTCAATATATATATATATATATAGCTCACACAGAAACCATCCTATTAAGTACTAGAAATAAACAAATTATGATCAGGATACATTAGCAAGTTTAGAGGAATTATGTTAGACAAGGAGTAATATGGGCCTGTTTTTTTTAATGCAGGGGAAAAATAATTACTTTGCTTTAACACAAATTTTCTCTGAATCAAATTGCCTAAATTGCTTCCTGTCACATTCAGATTCAAAAGAATCAGGATTATACTCACCGGGTAATTTGTCTGTCTGTAATTCACTTCTTTGTATATTGCCTCATTACGTCAAAATTGACAAGCATTGTATTCCATGCAGCCAGCCTTAATTTCTTGGAGAAAATAAAAACAGGAGAATTAAATTAGTGAAAAATTGCTTCTGGAAATCAGACAAACATCCTCATGTCCCCTTGTTACAAAATATTCCTTCAATATTGCAAAGTTCCACACTGCAGAGGACATTGGTGTAAATAAAAGATAGTACCACGTACTTGGTCATATTATATTTCCTTTGCATAATATGTTGGGAGATTTTAATAAACTGTGATAGGGAACGAGGGAGAAAAGGAAGACCAGGGAGAAAGTTGGATTTGGCACTTCTGTCACAGAATTAGAAGGAATCACATTGAAGGACGTAACTCCCTCTACTTCTCTCACTAGACAGATAACTCTGAAGGGGAAACAGAGCTGGTGTCTCGGTTAACATTAAACATGATGAGGACATGGTCAAAGAATGGGCCAGAGGTTGAGAACAGACAGAAGGCAGAAAACTTAGTTAGAAGTTCAGGTCAAGGTTAGGGGCAGGCAGCAGAACCAGACTGAAGTCAACAAACAGAAGACTTGTACACGGAGATGGCTTAGTGTCATACACATTGTCAGGTAGTTTAAGACAGTTTCACAATAATGGAGATGACTGGCAGGCTTAAAATGCATTTTGCATGTGAATGCTCATTGGGTCAATGCCTGCATCTTGATGCACATAAGTGCCTTGTGTCAATACATGAGTATTGTCTGGGGTTAAAATGTATTCAGTATTCCAACAGAAATGTACATCTCGGTCAATGTAAGCTGGTAAATCTGAGTCATTCATGATTATTAGGACAACTCCAGACTGAAGGTGGCACCAGTAAAGGAACCCCAGGAGTTATCCTATAAGAGACCTTACCAAAAAGCAAGGCAGAAGGTGGCCCTAATAAGCTTGGCCTGAAGGAAAGTCTTGGAGCTCCAACACTACATCTTCATGATGCCAGGAGTGACCAATGCTGTTGTTGAGAGTAACCCACTATGTAATGAGAGGGTGAGGTTGACCTAGAGAGTAAGCTTCTACTGAGAAAATAATAGTAGAATTACAAGTGTGTGGTTTTTAAATTGGTATTCTATAAGGACAGGTTATGAGTGTAGCTTCTAAATTAGTATTCTTTAAGGACAGGGTATGGGTGTTTAACTCCTACACAAGAGCAGATGCTTTGGTCCAGGAAAAGTACTTTAGGGCAGCTAGCACAACTTGTAGGCTTGCAAGAAGTCTACAGACAGAACTTGGAAAAGACTGAACTGTGCCTCATCTGGTCTCTTAAACCTTCACCTTAATTGGGGTTTTTTCCTTAAAGGGATACTGTCATGGGAAAAAATTTTTTCCAAAATGAATCAGTTAATAGTGCTGCTCCAGCAGAATTCTGCACTGAAATCCATTTCTCAAAAGAGCAAAAAAGATTTTTTTATATTCAATTTTGAAATCTGACATGGGGCTAGACATATTGTCAATTTCCCAGCTGCCCCAAGTCATGTGACTTGTGCTCTGATAAACTTCAGTCACTCTTTACTGCTGTACTGCAAGTTGGACTGATATCACCCCCTCCCTTTTCCCCCCCAGCAGCCAAACAAAAGAACAATGGGAAATCTATCTAGTATAGGTCAATCTAAAAACAACTGGACTTGCTGAGTAATCAATGAAGATGTTTCACAACTCATCCGAGCAGTCCTTATGTCCTAAAAGAACAATGGGAAGGTAACCAGATAGCAGCTCCCTACACAAGATAACAGCTGCCTGGTAGATCTAAGAACAACACTCAATAGTAAAATCCAGGTCCCACTGAGACACATTGAGTTACATTAAGAAGGAAAAACAGCAGCCTGCCAGAAAGCATTTCTCTCCTAAAGTGCAGGCACAAGTCACATGACCAGGGGCAGCTGGGAAATTGACAAAATGTCTAGTCCCATGTCAGATTTCAAAATTGAATATAAAAAAAATCAGTTTGCTCTTTTGAGAAATGGATTTCAGTGCAGAATTCTGCTGGAGTAGCACTATTAACTGATGTGTTTTGAAAAAAACATGTTTTCCGATTACAGAATCCCTTTAACAAGGATATTAATGAACTGAAAAGAGTTCAGAAATGTGCAACTAGACTGGGTAAAGGCATTGAAGGCTTAAAGTAAAGAAGAAAGAAGTTCTGCAGTTAGTTTAGAATATAGAATAAGTATGTGTGCATATATGAAGTTGTTATATGAGTGTAGTGATTTGTATACGTATGTGTATTTAAATATGTGTATACAGGTATAGGATCCATTATTGAGAAAGCTCCAATTACAGTATTGCAGTCTCTGATACACTTCACTGATACACTTCATTGAGGGTGCCTGCCCTCCCCCAAAGCAAATATAGCTGCAACTTATCCCATTTATATTTTTGTTTTAATTTAATTTAATCATAGATTATATGTTATATGTGCCTCGACGTCCATGTTCCCATGACATCCTGATGTTTTATATTTTGGGATCCCAGTAGAGAACACTGTTCTTCTGTCTTTATTATATTATGAAGTTTAGTGTATCATAGCAGATGATGTATGGCTTTTAAGCATATATTTTTATTTTGTTCATGTGCAGCTGGATTGCTGAATTAGCATATGATTGTTCGGCTTGTGATTATTTCCACCAGCAAAGTCCCTTGAAAAAGGAACATGAGCCTCTTCGGGCCAAATGTACTCTCACGGGCAACTTTAAAGATTCAGGCTCTGTCTGTTTTAATGAGATCTAGAAGTAGTTGAATGAGAAATGTATAAATGCCGTATGAGGTAGATCCATTTATTTATACAATTTGCTTTTTAGATGTGACATGAAATAAATAAAGAGAGAAGCACATCATATAATGTTGTATAGTAACAATCAGAAGGGATACTCAGATGATTTAACTTATCACAGCCCATGTCATCCTAAGGACCAAATTTCTTGGAAATCACATTTGTTGATCCTTTAAAATACAGCAGTTTCATTCTCAGGTTGTTTTACTTTGGGCAAAGGCCCATTATCTGACCTATCCTCTATTTTAGTTGTCCCATCACTTTAATTAATTGGAATACCTCCACATATCCTTTTCATTTCATTGATTTTCTTTATTTTTCCCTTAAATGATTTCCATGAAAATCATTCTAATAAAAACATCTATAGTGCAGCCATTTGTTTTCTTGTGGTGTCCCATATAAAGGTGGGCTGTGAGGTTTCCACCAATGAGAACAAATTGAGGAGTTTACCAGTTTGGGGTTACTAGTGACACAAATTTCTTGCTTTTGGTGGAGGTCCACCAATGAGATCTTTTCCATGGATCCATATATAGTAGCCCTATAGCTTTGTTTACGAAGATCAGTCAGCCAGGTCAAGATGGGATTGTATATATTAGAGAAAAATTACTTGGTTATTTGATATATATTTGGTTGTTCCTTGAGTTGGAAAGAGACAAGAACAGCCTTGGACTGAAAGTAGATTTGGAGAGCTGAAGTTCAAAAACAGCTGGGGGGTTGCATGTTTTTACACATCTGATGTATACTGCAGTAGAAATATGTAAACATTGTTATATAATATGCTATTTCTATCTGTTTTCACCCATAAATGCCCCCAGATGCTGCCTATGCCTATAGTACGCACATTTGGTTAGAGTTCAAAGCTGAGCACTGAACCTTTAACTGAATGTCCACTTCTTGTCATCATGAATATTGCAAGGTCACGAGTTTAGGCAGGAACATCCCAATTCTTAAGCTGGCCATAGATGCAAAGATCCGATCGTACGAATCATCGTACGATCGGACTTTCCCATCTCCCGACCCGCCACTAACCATTCAGATCAAAGTCTTACCAGTCAGATTAGTTAAAGAACAGATCAGCAATGTTCTGCCCCTGACAGTAATCGTACGATATCTATGTCCAACCAAAGTCAGTGACAGTCTCCCACTGAAAATCGTACGATCGGCAATACACGCAGAGATATTATCGGCAGCCGACAGAAATTTTCTAACCTGTCCAATCGACCAAACGACCGATCTCCGCCGGACGAAAAATGTCGGGACTCTCCACACACGGTTCGAAATCGTACGAATCCTCGATTCGTACGATCAGATCTTTGCGTCTATGGCCAGCTTTAGGCCTCAAATTCTTTTGCAAGAATGGGGGAGATTGTGTGCATAGCGATATGGCGCTGGATGTGGTTGGGTGGATCTGAGGCAGCAGGTCAATGTTGTTCAACAAAGTTACGATTATTATGCACTTACAAGACTCTAAGGGGCAAATTCACTAAGATTCTTAGTTGCGCCAGGCGCAACTTCGCCGCACTTCGCCAGCGCTCCGCAAATTCACTAAAATCCGAAGTTGCGCACAGGGGTATCGTAAGATTGCGAAGTTGCGCTAGCGTTGATTCGCTAAGTGAAGCGAAGGTTAATTTGCATACGGCGCCAAATTCAAATTTCAATGGAGGAATACGTATCAGCACTACAAATGCCTAGAAAACCTTCAAAACATCAAATAAAAATGTTATTTTGCCCTACACATGTGCCCACTGTATATTTAAGTTGCCATGAGTCAGGAAATGTAGCGAAAATGCCAAACGCTAGCGAATTAACGCTAGCGTTCGGCGCTTCGGCGCTTAGTGAATTTGCCCCTTAGGGACTGCCTTTCAGCTTGAGCAACCATGAAACAAAACCCTGCATGAGTTAAGGTCCTCAAACTGGGTTTTGGGGGGAAAAAACCTTGTTATTTGAAGTATTTTCCCCCGAGTGGGCTTTCTTAAATAAGAAAAAGTTTGCCAGATTTTAGGTGCCAAACTTTTTCTTATTTAAGAAAGCTTGCTTAGGGAAAAATACCTCAATTAACAAGTTTTTTCCCCCTGATGCCCTGTGTGAGTTAAGAAACTTAAACATAAAAGCTGGAAAACTTTCTTTTATTTGAGAAAGCCCACCTTGTCAAGATATGTTTCCCGAAAACCAGTGGGAGGACCTTAACTTATGTCTGGTTTCCTTCGTGATTGCTTGAGAATTCTAAACTGTGTGGCAGGGCTTGAGGCAATGGATTGGAGAACCCAACCTGCAGGCCTGCTAGGGCAAGATTTGGGAATAATGGACATTTGCCATGAACAACCTTGAATCATTGATACACTGCTATTTTCCTACTCTATATCTGTACTAATTTCAAGGATGACCTTGGCCAAAGCTTGAAAAGTTTTGACAAAATTGCTGCTGTATAGTATTGTGGCTCTTTCTAAGTAAATCCCAGGTTCTGTAGATATTTTCAACAGATTGTGAGCCTTTGTCTTTCATTCATTCATTTGATGAGTGTAATTTAGTGCTTCTCAGTTGCTTGTGATGATGTGTCTCTTCCTTCCTTGCCGGTATTATGAAATACTTTTCCAATATCCACTATGTAACACTGAGTATATAGGAGGAACCTTTGATCGTATTATATCTGCTTTACTGAAATTAAATCTGGAGAGGAATTTGTGGCTTGGAGCCAGAGATAAAGGAGAATGAAAAGGAGACAAACCAATTCTATAAAGGGCAACTCACAGTCTGTAAAATCAGCTGTATATTCTCCTTATGTGTCTGAACTCCTGCTGAATTTATAGGGCCACAGGGGACACACTTGAGTGCTATTCCTTGCAGCTCCAGTTGTAGGAACATAGACCATGGAACCAGATTGGCACACATCAGGCGGGATTCTTTTTGTAGGATTCATTTGCATTTTATTGAGCGACACTTATGTTGCTGGTCTGCATCTCCAAGATGTTAAAAGAAATGCAATGGCTGAATAAAGCAGTGGTCCCCAACCATTGGCTCACGAGCATCATGTTGCTCACTAACCCCATGGATGTTTTTCGCTGTGGCCTCAAAGCAGGTGCTTATTTTTGTATTTTGACTTAGCGGCAAACAGAGCCTCCTGTAGACTACCAGCTGACATATTTATTACCAAAAGTCAATCACAGCCCTTATTTAGCACCTCCTGGATTTTTTTCATGTTTGTGTTGCTCTACAACATTTTTTTTACATTTGAATTTGGCTCATGGGTGCAACGGTTGGGGTCCCCTGGAGTAAAGTTTGGTCAAGCATCAGTTTTTAGATCATTTTGCAGATTGGTTGGTCTTGGCTATTGAACCTTGGGTAGGAAATCCCTGATTGAGTCAAAATTATTTGTGTACAGATAGAGCAAATTATTTCAAATGGGGAAAAGAGTGCTTATGAGTGCTTATTCATGTCAGAGGTTCTAAGACTTCAGAGGGGCCTACAGGGGATCCTATGTGGATCATCTTCCCAAGGTTTACAGATTTAAAATATTTTGCTGTGGGAAATAGCAGTTGATGAACGTACATGGAGAGCCAAATCCAACAAAGAAATCAAATCAGTTCTGATTGTTTGCTTTTGGATTAGACCCATAGTTAATTGGGGTTCATGCACATCCAATGTAGTTTAAGCATTGCTAATAGCTATAAACAGTATATGTGTTGGGTTAATGGGGATAGAAATCAAAAAGAAGTCTGTTGGCAAGCCTGCAGACATTGGATGACTTTCAAACCTATGTCTGCAAGAAGTTGAGAAAGTATATATATTACATATAATATTATACTGTTATAGGGTATTTTCCTTATTTAAGAATTGGATGCAGTTTATAGCTGGCATTGTGATTTCATGCAAAAATTCCTTCAAGGTCACCTTAAGTAACTGCACTTAACAAGATCTCCAGCTCAGACAGGAATAAGCTAATCAGTAAATAGCCTGTGGTTGACCTTGAGGAACAGAGTTGTACATCCTTGTTTTAGTGTTTCTGAACACAATAGTTACAATGAACAGGACACACTGGGTTCTTTGTCCCTCTTGGACATTGTATATATTTGAAACCTTACTATCCCATGCAGGCCCAGAACTAGGGGTAATCAGGAGAAGCACATGCCTTGGCTTCAATATTACTCGGCCTGGCTCTGATCATGTGTCCATCTTAGTTATAAACTACAGTTGAAGCCATTGGAATTTCACATTTTGTTGCACCCTGTCAATATTTAGTGATGGATCTTGCCTCTAGATGGTGCCAGAGTGCAAAGACCTAAGTCCATGTCACGGCCGGCACCCAACACCAGAACAAGTGCTCGAATCCTGGTTCTGAGCTAAGCTTCACCAGTGGTGTGACCACCTTTGAGCTTCGGGAGGAGCCCTCAGCCTAATCGGGTGCCACCTGGTCTTACGAGAGGTTCAAGCAAGTGTTCTGGCAGGCAATGGGGCACGGCTGGTAGCTAGAGTCTTTGGGACCGAGGATCACGGTAACAGACAAGGATAAGGCAGAAGGATCGTCAGACAGGCTGGGTCGTGGCAGGCAGAAAGCAAGGGTCGTCAGGCAGGCAAGGGTCAAAACCGGGTATCAAGCAGGAAGGGTACAAGCAGAAGAGTAGTCGGATATCAGGCACAGGTCAGGATACAGAATTCAGGATGGTCAAGGTACAGGCTGGGTCAAACACGGATAATCAGATTCAAACAGGCAAAATAGCACAAGGCTTCAGAACAGAGCACCAGAAACAAGTTCTATCACGGGCAGTTTGCTGGGAGTGGAAGTGGCCTATTTATACCCTGTTTGGACGCCAAGGTTTTCGCGCCAAAATCGACGCACACGCGTCAGGATCGACGCGCGCGCGTCCGCGTCAAAATAAAGGAAACGAGACGCGGGCGCGCGCGTCCTAAGGAGGCAAGATGGTGGAACCACGAGGCGGGCGTCCCCGCGGCCGGCGTGGCGGGCGTCCCGCGGCCGACTTACAGCACCCCCAATCCCAGGTAAAACAGATTTCCTTACATTACCCCCCTCTCTAGGGGGGGACACCGGACCCCCAGGCTTCCCAGGAAACTTTAAATGGAACTGCTTCCTAAGACGATCAGCCTTGATGTCATCAACTGAGACCCAGGAGTTCTCCTCAGGACCGAATCCTTTCCACCTAGTGAGGTACTGGAGCTTGTTACGTACCATTCGGGAATCAAGGAACTCCTGGATCTCAAATTCAGGCTGACCGTCAACTTGCACTGGAGGGGGAACAGAAGTAAGGCGAGTATTAGCGGCAGGTTTAAGTAAAGAAACATGAAAAGAATCAGAAATCTTGAAATTAACAGGCAATTTAAGGCGAACAGACGAAGGGTTGATAACAGTAGTGATGGGGTAAGGACCAATGAAACGGGGACCCAGCTTAAGGGAAGGAACCTTTAGCTTGATGTTTTTGGTAGAGAGCCACACCAAGTCTCCCACTTTATACTGGGGTGCTTCTCTACGTCTTTTATCAGCAGCCCTTTTCTGAGCAGAAGTAGCAGTAGACAAGGAATCATGTACCTGGGACCAAATCAAGGAAAATTGTTCGACAGAGGAATTAGCGGAAGGGACAGAAGAACCAGAATTAGAGAAGGAAAAGGCTTTTGGGTGTAACCCATTAACAACAAAAAATGGAGACTCCCCAGTGGAGGAGTGGGTAGCGTTATTGTAGGCAAATTCTGCCCAGGGTAACAGTTCTGCCCAGGAAGATTGATTTTCGGACACAAAACATCTTAAAAATTGCTCTAAAGACTGGTTCACTCTTTCGGTTTGCCCATTGGTTTGTGGGTGATAGGCGGTTGAAAAAGAAAGATCGATCCCCACTAACGAGCAAAATGCGCGCCAGAACTTAGAGATAAATTGAACACCTCTGTCTGAAACAATATTACTGGGAAACCCATGCAACTTAAATATATGTTGAATAAAAAGTTCGGACAAAGTTTTGGCAGATGGGAGGTGGGGAAGAGCAATAAAATGACCCATCTTACTGAATCTATCCACCACCACCCAAATTACTGTTTTCCCCTGGGACACAGGCAACTCCACAATAAAATCCATAGAAAGATGGGTCCATGGTCTTTCAGGAATAGGGAGGGGAATCAGTAACCCTTGGGACAAATTTCTAGAAGACTTGGAGCGTTGGCAGACAGGACAAGAATCCACAAAAGATTTAACATCTTGTTTACAGGTCGGCCACCAAGCACTTCGAGTAAGTAATGAAATAGTTTTACTTACACCAGGATGTCCTGCCATCTTGGAATCATGAACCTCTCTTAGAACCTGTTCTCTAAGATCTTCAGGAACAAAAAATCTCCCAACAGGAGTGTTAGAGGGAGCGTCTGTCTGAACAGGGGATAACAAAGAAGAGAGGTCAGATTCCAAAGTAGCCACAATGACTTCACCCGGAATAATTGTACTACAGTCATCAGTTTCAGAATATATTGAGTCAAAGCTTCTGGAAAGAGCATCTGCCTTGACGTTCTTTGTACCAGGCCTAAACGTCAAGGTAAAGTTAAACCTAGAAAAGAACAAAGCCCACCTTGCCTGTCTGGGATTTAGACGCTTTGCTGACTCAATATACAACAGATTTTTATGGTCAGTGTAGACCGTAACCTGGTGTTTAGCCCCTTCTAATAGATGCCGCCATTCTTCAAAGGCCCACTTGACAGCTAATAGTTCTCTATTCCCTATGTCATAATTTGCCTCTGCAGGAAGAAATTTTCTAGAGAAAAATGCACAGGGATGTAACCTATTAGTAGTCGGGTGCCTTTGAGAGAGAATTGCCCCTGCTCCCACCTCAGAAGCATCTACCTCAACTATAAAAGGTAGTGTTGTATCGGGATGGCGGAGGATTGGGGCAGAACTAAACTCCCTTTTGAGGAACTCGAAAGCTTGGATAGCTTCCGGAGGCCACATACTGGGGTCAGCACCTTTTTTAGTAAGATTTGTGATAGGAGCCACAATAAGAGAAAAATTTTTAATGAATTGCCTATAATAGTTGGCAAAACCTAGGAACCTTTGGGTTGCACGTAAAGAATATGGTTGGGTCCACTCCAGGACAGCTCTTACTTTGTCTGGATCCATTTCGAGACCCTTGGAAGAAATATTAAATCCCAAGAACTGTACGGAAGCAACCTCAAAAATACATTTTTCCAATTTTGCATATAGGTTATTAGCTCTAAGCCTACGCAATACCTCACAAACATGAAGACGATGATCAGACAGATTGGCAGAGAAGATGAGGATGTCATCTAGGTAGACCACTACGTATATCCCCAGCAGGTCCCGAAAGATGTCATTGACAAACTCCTGAAACACTGCTGGGGCGTTACATAGACCAAACGGCATAACAAGGTACTCGTAGTGGCCATCCCTAGTATTAAAAGCCGTTTTCCACTCATCCCCCTCCCTGATCCGAATGAGGTTATAGGCACCCCTCAAGTCAAGCTTGGAGAAGATCTTAGCATCCTTGACCTGGTCAAATAGTTCGGAGATTAATGGTAAGGGGTAGCGATTTTTTACAGTGATTTTGTTAAGCCCCCTGTAATCAATACAGGGGCGTAAACCACCGTCTTTCTTACCCACAAAAAAGAACCCTGCCCCCGCAGGGGAACAGGAGGGCCTAATGAAGCCCCTGTCAAGATTTTCTTGTATATACTCTTTCATTGCCTGGGCTTCGGGCAATGAAAGAGGGTAGGTTCTACCACGTGGAGGAATTGACCCAGGAACTAAATCAATAGGACAGTCATACTGCCGATGCGGAGGTAAGGTCTCAGCTGCTTTTTTGGAGAAAACATCAGAAAAAACAGAATATGCTGTGGGTAACCCCTCAAAAGAAGTAGTGGCTACTACAGAGGGAAAACAAACCCCACTACATCCTGTACCCCATTGAGTCACCCCCTTAGAAACCCAGTCTATCAGAGGGTTATGCCTCTGGAGCCATGGTAAACCAAGAATAAGAGGAGAGGAAGCTCCCTCAATGAGGTATAGAGCTATCTCCTCACAGTGTAGATCATTTGCACACATGGAAAGATTTGTGGTCTTTTGGGAAACCACCCCTGATCCCAAGGGTCTTTTATCGACAGCCAGAATTCTCAAAGGAGGATTGAGGGCAACCAAAGGAATTTTATTTTTAGCAGCGAATGCTGCGTCCAAGAAATTACCCTCCGCCCCAGAATAAATGAAGGCTGACAATTTAACAGTGCCCGTAGGCCAGGTTAATTTAACAGATAATAGGACCTTGGAGGCAGATTGGGGAGAGGAAACGCCTGCACCCAAATGGAGCTCCCCTTCTCCATTTAGGCTAGAGCGTTTCCCGGCCTCTTGGAACATTGATTGAGGAAGTGACCCTTCTCCCCACAATACAAACACAACCCAAGAGACCGCCTCCGTGCCTTTTCCTCAGGAGAGAGGTGAAAGATGCCCAGCTGCATAGGCTCCTCCTGAGGTTGAGACACAGAGGGGTTTGACAACTTAGCACTAAAATTATGCTTATACAAAGAAGAAGTACCCTGTTCCTCCCGATTTTCCCTCTGTCTCCTATCTACCTGGATAACCAGAGACATAAGGTCATCCAGACTGGTAGATAGGGGGTAATTGACCAGGCTGTCTTTGACAGATTTGGCTAGACCGATGCGAAACTGGCTCCTTAGAGCTGCATCGTTCCAGCCAGTCTCCACCGCCCACCTACGAAACTCTGTGCAGTAAATTTCCACCTCCCGTTTACCCTGGCGTAGTTTGCGAATAGCGGAATCGGCCGAAGAGGCGCGATCCGGGTCATCGTAAAGAATGGCCATAGAGCGGAAGAAAATATCTAAAGAGAAACGGGCAGGGTCGGTGGCTGGCAATCTAAGTGCCCAGACTTGGGGGTCACCCACTAATAGGGTCATTACGAACCTGACCTTTTCCTCGTCAGAGGGAAATGAGTGGGGGAAAAAGCTGAGGTACAGCTTACAGGCTTCTTGAAAAACAAAAAACTGGGTTCTGTCCCCACCAAACTTGGCCGGAAATGCAATCTTGGGTTCCTGAGGTCTGAATACAGCACCCCTATCAGGCAGGGAACCCACTGAAGGAGTAGGAACAGAACTGGCTGGCTGCTGCGAGGGTTCCAGCTGGCGTGTTAGGTTATGAAACCCCTGGAGTAGATAGTTCTGCTTTTGCTCCTGCTCCTCCATGCGTTCCAGCAGCGTAGTTAGCAACAGCTCGGAAGAAGATGGAAGTGGAGCAGCGGCAGCAGCTTCGGTGTGATCGTCGTCCTCCATGGCCCGTGATAATGTCACGGCCGGCACCCAACACCAGAACAAGTGCTCGAATCCTGGTTCTGAGCTAAGCTTCACCAGTGGTGTGACCACCTTTGAGCTTCGGGAGGAGCCCTCAGCCTAATCGGGTGCCACCTGGTCTTACGAGAGGTTCAAGCAAGTGTTCTGGCAGGCAATGGGGCACGGCTGGTAGCTAGAGTCTTTGGGACCGAGGATCACGGTAACAGACAAGGATAAGGCAGAAGGATCGTCAGACAGGCTGGGTCGTGGCAGGCAGAAAGCAAGGGTCGTCAGGCAGGCAAGGGTCAAAACCGGGTATCAAGCAGGAAGGGTACAAGCAGAAGAGTAGTCGGATATCAGGCACAGGTCAGGATACAGAATTCAGGATGGTCAAGGTACAGGCTGGGTCAAACACGGATAATCAGATTCAAACAGGCAAAATAGCACAAGGCTTCAGAACAGAGCACCAGAAACAAGTTCTATCACGGGCAGTTTGCTGGGAGTGGAAGTGGCCTATTTATACCCTGTTTGGACGCCAAGGTTTTCGCGCCAAAATCGACGCACACGCGTCAGGATCGACGCGCGCGCGTCCGCGTCAAAATAAAGGAAACGAGACGCGGGCGCGCGCGTCCTAAGGAGGCAAGATGGTGGAACCACGAGGCGGGCGTCCCCGCGGCCGGCGTGGCGGGCGTCCCCGCGGCCGACTTACAGCACCCCCAATCCCAGGTAAAACAGATTTCCTTACAGTCCATCAGAAGCAATGTACTGAAAATATTGCACTATAGCGCCATCTAGAGGCAGGAGCAATGTACTGTGATTTATCTGTAGTCGTTAGAGTCCCCCCAGTGGTCCCTAAAAGAGGGACAGGACAGGGACTGAACAGATATAAAGATATAGAGATAGAGTGGTTCAGATGATCAGAAAGAGAATATTCTCTCAGCCAAAAGACACTCCTTAATTTGTACAAGAACCTAAGAACAAATACTAATGAAGGCATCAGGATTTCAAATTTTGTTTCACCTTGTCCAGACACCATTTTTAATGTTAATCTTGCCTCTAGATGGTGCTAGAGTGCAATTTTTTCAGTACATTGCTTCTGTTGGACTAAGGCAGAGGTGCCCAAAAGGTAGATTGGGATCGGCCAGTAGACCTTTAGCTGGTGATCAGTAGATCTCAAGACACTGTCAACAAACACCTTGTCCACCTTGTCACCCTCCATGCTTTTCATTCAGATATTAATTCTGTTAAGGTTACATATGAAATAGTTGTTTCTGAAATATAGTAATATAAATTCTCTCATGAATCAATATAACATTTAAGTATTATTTTCCATGCAACAGAATGCCAACAATGCTTTTATGGATGTAGATCATAATGGTACAACATCACTAAAAGTAGACCTCACATTAGTACAGTATGGCCACTCCTGGACTAAGGTCATTGCACTCTAGCACCATCTAGAGGCAGGAGCAATGTACTGATAACATTGTACTCTAGCACCATCTAGAGGCAGGAGCAATGTACTGATAACATTGTACTCTAGCACCATCTAGAGGCAGGGTTTAGCATTAAAAATGGTGTCTGGACAAGGCGCAGCAAAATTTGAAATCCCACTGGCTTCATCTGTATTTGTTCTTAGGTTCTTGTACAAATGAAGGGGTGTCTTTTGGCTGAAAGAATATTCTCTTTTTGATCATTTGAATCAATCTCTATATCTTTGTATCTGTTCAGCCCCTGTCCTGTCCCTCTTTTAGGGATCACTGGGAGGACTCTAGCTACTCTAGCTACTAAATTGCAGATTAAATTCTGAGTTGGAAAACTGAAAGGGATACTGTCATGGGAAAAAAATGTTTTCAAGATGAATCAGTTAATAGTGCTGCTCCAGCAGAATTCTGCACTGAAATCCATTTCTCAAAAGAGCAAACAGATTTTTTTATATTCAATTTTGAAATCTGACATGGGGCTAGACATATTGTCAATTTCCCAGTTGCCCCAAGTCATGTGACTTGTGCTCTGATAAACTTCAATCACTGTTTACTGCTGTACTGCAAGTTGGAGGGATATCAACCACCTCTCTTTCCCCCCAGCAGCCAAACAAAAGAACAATGAGAAGGTAACCAGAAAGAAGCTCCCTAACACAAGATAACAGCTGCCTGGTAGATCTAAGAACAACACTCAATAGTAAAATCCAGGTCCCACTGAGACACATTCAGTTACATTGAGAAGGAAAAACAGCAGCCTGCCAGAAAGCATTTCTCTCCTAAAGTGCAGGCACAAGTCACATGACTGGGGGCAGCTGGGAAACTGACAAAATGTCTAGCCCCATGTCAGATTTCAATATTGAATATAAAAAAAATCTGTTTGCTCTTTTGAGAAATGGATTTCAGTGCAGAAGTCTGCTGGAGTAGCACTATTAACTGATGCATTTTGAAAAAAACAAGTTTTCTGATGACAGGATCCCTTGAAGAGCAAATTGTGCACATGAGTGGTGAGATCACTTCCAGAGCCTCCATTCTCCTGAATTTGCCACGTTCAAAGTTGACAGCTCTGTAAATAGAATTGACTATAATAATCATACCAAACATTAAAGGGGCGCTTCACATTTCGGTTAACTTTTAGTATTTTATAGAATGGCTAGAAACTTTACAATTGGCCACCATTTTTTCTTTTTGATAGTCTTTGTATGATTTGCCTTCTTCTTTTGACTCTTTCCAGTTTTCAAATGGAGGTCACTGACCCCTTCTAAAAACAAATGTTCTGAAAGGCTACAAATGATATATTCAAATCAATGTGTGGTCAGTAGGGTAATTTGGGCCTAGCTGAAATTACAATCTGGAGAGCTGCTGAATAAAAACCTAAATAACTCAAAAACAACAAATAAAAAATGAAAACATTTGCAAATTGTCGCAGAATATCACTCTATACATCATACTAACAGTTAATTTAAAGGTGAACAACCTCTTTAATGTTAAAATGAACAAAGGCTGTAAGATAAAATCAAATAACTCTCATACTTTACTTTATTTAAGGGAATGCTATAAATATGGATAAAGTATGGAACCTCTTAATCAGAATGCTCCAAAATATGGCAATACCATTTTGCACAAAAACAAATGTATTATCGGCTAATAAGCTTTTTCTTTGTAGTAAGAAGACAGTACCTTTTATTTGAAGAGGTTGTAAATAATCATGGTCGAATCGCATTGAAGTCAATGGGCGTCGTCATAATTTTGACGCGTGACAATTTTTATGCACGCGTCAATTTTGACGCGCAACAAATCACTGTGGATTTTTCGCCAGCAAATTTTTGATGCAGTTTCAAGAAAACATTCACAGGCAGCGAAACGCGCTAATCCATGCTTGCCAAATTTATTCACCCATTAATAGTTGTAAACCCAAACATAATGCTGTCCCACATCGCCCCCTAGTTTCCCATTAAAGTTGCTGAAAGTTAATTATAGATGCAAGAAAATTCACCAATGAGAATTCAGTTGATCAAAAACGTCATTGTAAATGCAAAAGAATGGACCAATGAGAACGTTGATTCCCAGCACTATTTCAGGTATCTTGCTGTTATCTTACACATAGAAATGATTATGTCCTTTTATTCTTTTTTTATTACAGTGGAATCAAATATGGAGGACAGACTTGTTCAATGCTGAGAAACTGCTTAAAATGTCATAACATGAAGCCAGATTTATACAGATCAGATGGGATTCTCATTGGAGATTTTTGCACTTTAATGCAGCCACTGGCTGTGGAGAGTTGGTTGAGGAAACATTTTGAAAAATGTTAAGCATGCCTTAAATTTGATAATATGTTAGATTATTGTGGGATTTGCAGTCCAGCAAGAACTGAGTAAAGTTTGGTTGAGCAGTGAAGCAGGATTTACTACCCCTTTAATATTAGGCTGGAATAAAGTCATGTTGATGGTAAAACAATCCAACTGACTTTGCTAATGTTTACAGTTCAAGGAAAGACCTTTTATCTGGAAATCCCAGGTCCCATATCTGTATATTATAGTGATAGGGCTGATCAGATGTCAATTTCTGTGTGGGAGCAATGATAGAGTTTAGACATGGCAGCCATTGTAGCGTCAGCATGATCCATTGTGACTTCAGCAGATTGAGTTTACAGAGTACTTTTGAGATTGTGTAAGCAGCAGGAATGAGAACATCAGATCAGTACTAGAGATATCGGAGATATTCAGCAACTGATAGCTTCATAAAAAACATTATAAATGAAAGCTCTGGGTTTCTTCAAAGATCATTGGCAGAAAAATAAGTGAAGTGCTAGGGAAATGAATAGCGGCACCCTGCTGAGACATTGTGCTTCCTGGGTAATGTAGATGCATTGGCAGAAAGATATGGAGTATAGCCGACTTCAGGGTAAATGTGCTGTAATAAGAATATGAGAAGAGCTCCAAAATACATTTTCATTTCATCTGGGTTAAATATCCATGCATCATTTCCAACACGGGATGATAAAGAGAGAGGCAACAGGATCTGTCCAGGGAACAACAACAGCAACAGATAATATAACAGGGTTGTCTGTATAAACTAACACAGATTCATCTTCCCTTGCTAACAAAATATTATTTACCTGCCCATTATTACTACATATATTAAAGATCAGTGGGTCGCTAATGAATGGAGTTAACCCCCCTTATTCAGCACTATTGCAGTGGGAGGAGAAAACAATGAACTCACTATCCATTGTTATTAGAGTAACTGATAATTATTGGTCCCTAGCCCCACATTTCTCCTAAAATTGTATTGCGTATCAGTGCGTACTGTATATTTCTGTAAAGCTATGGTTACAATTATGGTTATGTGCTTTAAAGAAAGGAGCCCCAGTAAAGCAAGGATTGGACAAATGAAGTGTCAGGGTCATGACTGAGGGACAAATAGAGACACTAAGAGGGAGTGGGGTATTATGGGAACTGTTGGTTATACAGGAAGCCAAATTGGAATGGATTTTGGTGTTAAATAGAAGGAAACGGAAAGTTTAAGAGGACAGTTACAGCTGGTACAGCAGGGGAACAGGCAAGGCCCCACTAAACCACCAACAAGATTGGAGTTAGAAGGTTGGGAGGGGCAATGCATTGGAAAGAAAGAAGATTCAGCTTGTGGTAGTGTAGTCAGAAGGAAGGGAATGGGATGATACTGTGGTGCAGATGAAATTGTTGAAGAATAGGCGTTGGGCTAGGCTTGGATGACAAGGTTGTACAGTAGGCAGCAAGGATATCAGAGAACACAGCTCCTAATGGCTCAAATGACTTAGGTACAATCATCCAGCCCAATTACAGGTAGGGGATGGATCCGATCGGTTGGAAGGCAACATAAAGGCCTTTGGATTGATGGGAACCCCAGTAGGGGATCAAAGAACTCATCTCCTAATAACTCCTATAACTTAGGTGCCATCATCCAGTCCAGTAAGTATGGGAGTAATCCAATTGACTGGGAGGTGGCAGAAAGGCCTTGTATTAATTTACTTTGTGGCTTGCCATTTTCTGTTTTTATTGGATACTTTCAACTTGAGCTGTAGGTCTGGGGCATGTGCACCCAGACCCCACATACTACTGGTGGCATTATAAACTTATTGGCCTTGCACTGAGAATTTTTAAAACATTTTTTAAAGGAACCCTAGCAGGATATCAAATAACTAAGCTCCCAATAACTCCAATGACTTAGGTGTCATCATCCAGCCCACTTACAGGTAGGGGAGTGATCCAATTGGCTTGGAGGTGGCAGAAAGGCCTTAGGTTTGCTGGGAACCCCACTAGGAGATCAAGGAACTCAGCTCCTAATAACAAGGAGAGCCTTGTTTTGGAGCCATCTTCAGGATGGGCCAGCAGAGGCTATAAAGGAGTCTCTTCTGCAACTCCCAGTCACAGTGAGAGAAGGTGTCCAGGAACACAAAGATGATCCTGATCTTATGTTGTGTCTACTACCTTTCCTCCAAGGAGAAGTACTTTTGGGAAGGTAACGCTACCTTGGTTTAGAGAACTCTTGGGAAAGGAACATTTTGCATGGGACTGAACTATACATTTATTAATTCCATCTAGAGTTTACGTGGGACTGTGATATTAAAAGGACTGTGCAGAGTATTATCTGCAAGTGAGTCAGATAAACCTCCATGTGTCTCCATTGCAGGATTGTTTAAATGTATAAGATGCCATTGCATTCATGTATTTGTATATAAAGTTCATTATTGCTGCAAATCTTTATATCTCTGCAATTCTGCACTCACATTTTGCCTTATCATAAGGAAATCTCATAACATTTTGTTTCTGAGAGAACCTGTCACTGTTTTCCAACTTAGCAGGCCATGAATGCGGCACTGTCTGCTGTAAAACCCTCTTTAATAAATCTTCGACATTAGCAAACAAAAACGTTGGATTCCATGGCCTCCAGTCGAGCTCTCACTCCAACTTCTTTCCAATAAGAGCATCTCCTGCTGGGAAGAAGTGGCAATTACATCAAGCCAATGTCTGGGCTAGAGTAGAATTAAAAGCTTTTTCTGCAGGTTCATTTGTTATTTAAGAAGTTCTATTCAAAATCCATTTTCTTAATTTTGAACATGGATAAATGAATTATTTTGTAATCAATGATTCTACCTGCAGTTGTACATTTAACTCAAGCATATACATCAGTGTTTTATGCTTATCCTTCTGTGTTTGGATATGAATGTAATGCCTTGAGGCCACCATATTGAGTTGCCAGGTGTTTAATGGCCTTCAGAAACTACAAACTGCGCAGTCATTGGAGAAAGGCACCTGGGGGTCCATTAGACTTCTTGCAGAATAGTGCTAATATTTTGAGTCAAGCTTCCATGAAAGGCACCTTCCTGTGTATTAATGGTCCTTGTGGAAGTATTTTTATTGATAGAGATACAGCGACTGGATAAATTATCTTAATTTTTTTTCCCTGAGTCTCTATTCTCTAAAGGGTTTCCATAGTCATTAGACACCTGCCATCACAATATGGTGGGCTGGATGTGCCGTTCCAATAGAGTGGCGTAAAGAAAGAATCAACATGCATGCCAATAGAATGTGTATGAATGTGTGGGTCTACATATGAAGTAGGGAGCTTGCTAGTGTAGTCACACCCAGGGCCAGAACTAGGGGTAGGCAGAGTAAGTGCCTGCCTAGTGCGCACTTTTAAGGGTATTTTTTTTCTTTTTTTTTAAACCCTGGTTTGCTTGGCCTTTAATAGTTTTTTAATTTTATAAACCACCTGTTCCAACCCCCTATTGCCTGTGATTCGTACTGTGGGCAAAAGCACTTCACATCTCCCTCTTGGCAGCTGCTGGCACAGTTACATATTTGGGGGCAATATGATGGATGTTAGGCTCCTGTTGGCACATGTACTGTACATATTTGGGCATAATATTGTGCATTTTTTGGTGGCTGCTGCTGGCACAGGTACAGATTGGGTGCAATATGAGGGATAGGTTGCTGCTGGTTCAGTTATATGGGGCAATAAGGTTTCTTTTGGCACAGGTTGGGGCAATATGATGGATATTTAGCTCTTGCTGGCACAGGTACAAATTAGGGGCCATATGATGGATTTTTTTTTGGCTGCCACTGGGATAGGTACAGATTGGTGGTAACAATATTATGGATGTTTTGGCTTATGGGACAGGTACAGTTTGTGGCTTGGGGGCAATTTGAGGGAATGACTGCCATTGGCACAGGTACAAATGGGGGCAATATGAATGGCAAGGTGGGAAATGGTAATGCAGGACTGGTTGAGGGGGGGGCACTGATTGAATCACTTGCCTAGGGTGCCAAAATACCTTGGCCCCGTCCTGGTCACACCAGGGTGGATCTTTCTCACATTCATGTTCCTCACTGCTTGAATGTTGAACTTGAGACAATTTCTTCACCATAGCAGCCAATCAGCAGGTAGCACTTACCAGTGCGCCTTTTGAAAGCAACATCTGATTGAGTGCTATCGGTTACCAGATTGAAGCAAACTTTGCAACTTTTAGCCCGATTATGCCTTTTATGGTGTCTACTTGAAATAAGTCCCACAGAGTCCCATGTTGACCCGCAGCCCAATGGAGAGTGGTGGTGGATGAATTTGATGCCATATTTTATTTTGCAGCAGCAGGGTTGATTTGTCCTTGTGGGTTAGTCAATAGGGCTCTGTAAGGCAGGTAGGTATATCATTAAAAGGAGTAATAGGGGATTTAGATGGGTCCAGATATTTGAATGCCTACAAAGTAGCATCTGTAGCCATCTAGGTTATGTTCCTATATTACCAATGTCTTCAGACACTTTTGGGTGAATTAATGTTCCATAAAATTCTTATTGGGGGTGGTGAAATGGCCAATACCTGACACTGCCCCAGACATATGAAATAAACCAATTAACTGTGGGGGTGAAATGCGTCCACATAATAAATATCCCCTCTGACTGCAATATAATTGTATAGAAGTGTTATGGTAGAGATGTGTCAGCAATACTGGAATCCTTTCCTTGATAGTCAGATCATGTGTGACAATGTAGGTCACTATCCCATTAACCTAGTTAATTTGGAGGAGACCGGCATTTTTTTTACCCTGAAAGCAGGGAGTTAATGAAGCCACGTTTTCCATTCTCTGTAGTGAGTACAACGTGGGCTATATCTAGAAAGACTATTATTATCATGACATACTGATTCATTTTAAGCAAGTACAGCTCAAGTCTGTCCTTGCTTTGGGCAATTTTTGAAAGAATAATCTTGGTTGCTATGGTGATGGTTGCCTCAGTTACCTTTCCGTAAGTGTCTCTGTGTGTAAAAAGTACGGTAACAGTTGGAGATACAGTGAAATGAAACAGGGGGATGTTGGGAAACTTTCTCCAGTTAAAGCCGAATGAGCAGAGGAATTCAAAGGGAAATGATAAGGAGCCGCCATTGGCTTATTAGTCAGTGTCAGTCTAAAGAAATACTGTATATATAATACATAATATATTCAATGTTCAGAACTTTACAGGCAGAGAAAAGCAATGAGTGATGGGGCTTCTGTAGATCCAATGAAACTATAGGCTTTTAGGTGCCTTCTCAACCTCAGACCTTGGAAGAGGTCATGCCAAATGAAGAGATAAGCAGGCATGGTTTCTCCTCTTCAAGGATAATTCCCTTGTACTTGGTTAGGACTGATGGTCTTGATGGAGTCCATAAGCTCACTGTATGTGTACTTTGTACAAACCATGTAACTTTTTTCCTTTATCAAATGTGGAAGTGTACCCTTTAACTTGTGGAACATTAGCGTCTAGTTTCCATTTTGAGTCACATGAAGTTCTTGTATTGATGAAATTTGGCATCGTTTATTAAAGGGGAGTGAACTCAAGACTCTTCCTACTTTAACTCATCTTCAGGAGGGGCTGGATGTGTCGGGGGCTGTAGTATAAGGACCCATTGAGAATCTTTGTACCCTAAGGAAATGGAGACCTTTAATGAAGTTGGGGAAAGGGATCCTATGAATCGATGTATAGACAGAGGAAAGCAGATCCTGCAAAAGCACCCTCATTGGAGTGGGTAGATAGAAGAGCAACCTTTAGCTCCACAGAAGAGATGTTGTTTGGGGTAGTTCCTAGGTGGTACTTGCCAAGTGTAGGGACTAGGGGTGGACTAATTTGTCC